>NW_019174353.1:0-222 GCF_002260705.1 Seriola dumerili
CCCACACCAATGACCCTGCCCCCACCTCACAACCCCCCCGCATCCTACGATCTGTCCACACACCCCCCTGGCCCCGCCCCTACCTGAACGTGCAGGTGAATCCCTGAACTCTGTACAAGCCCTTCAGAGACGAGTGTAGAAAAGATGAAGATAAACCGACAGTATTAAAAAGACAAAAACATGAACAAACCCCCCCCCCAATTCCCCTCCGTCCCCCCACAT
>NW_019174354.1:0-153 GCF_002260705.1 Seriola dumerili
AACTTTTAGCAAAATGTACCCGTACCATCCACTGAAAAAAATACAAGTAACAAAAAAATCAAAAAAACAACAGACAGATCAAACAAACACAGATCCCCTGACTCTGAATTACAGTACACTGCAAACACTTCCACTGAGTAAAATGGTGACTAG
>NW_019174355.1:0-124 GCF_002260705.1 Seriola dumerili
GAATGGGATGGAAATAGATAGGGAGTGATAGGAGAGGGCAAAGAGAGGAAGGGAGGGAGTGTGGAAGGATGATTAACGGTCAAAGTAAAGTGGGATGAAGGAGGGAGATGAATGGGAGGATGAA
>NW_019174356.1:0-148 GCF_002260705.1 Seriola dumerili
GGGGGGGGCAATAAAAGCATAAAGGCAGGGTAACACAATATAAATGACAAACTAAAGTACGCATCTTATTAAAATATGAGCAGAATAACGCTCCTAAAATCATCTGATTCCAGACTCACGGTGGACGCCGAGGCCGATGAGCCCAGCC
>NW_019174357.1:0-165 GCF_002260705.1 Seriola dumerili
ATAGTATATTAAGGCATAAAAGGTCATAAAAAACATCATTGTATGGTAAGGCATCAAATGAAATTTTATTGGAAAGCATAAAAATGACAAAAAACGTCATAGTATAGTATGGCATAAATGGAAAAAAAAAAACATGGAAAATTAAGCCATAAAGGGCATTAAAAA
>NW_019174357.1:539-128039 GCF_002260705.1 Seriola dumerili
AACATCATTGTATATTAAGGCATAAAAGGTCATAAAAACATCAGAGTATGGTAATGAATTGAACAATATAGTACAGTAAGGCATAAAAATGCCAAAAAATGACATAGTATAGTATGTCATAAAAATGCCAAAAAATGTCATAATATAGTATGGCATAAAACGTGAAAAAACATCATTGTATACTATGGCATAAAATGTCAAAACAATATCAAAAAAATCATAGTATATTAAGGCATAAAAGGTCATAAAAACGTCATAGTATACTATGGCATAAAACGATATATTACAGTAAGGCATAAAAATGCCAAAAAATGCCATAGTATAGTATGTCACAAAATGTCGAAAAACGTCATAGTATACTATGGCATAAATGGTCATAAAAACATCATTGTATATTAAGGCATAAAAGGTCATAAAAACATCATAGTATGGTAAGGAATCAAACAATATAGTGGTGTAGGGCACAAAAATGCCAAAAAATGCAATAATATAGTATGTCACAAAATGTCAAAAAACGTCATAGTATACTATGGCATAAAATGTCAAAAAAACATCATAGTATATTAAGGCATAAAAGGTCATAAAAACGTCATAGTATGGTAAGGCATCAAATGAAATTGTATTGGAAGGCATAAAAATGACAAAAAACGTCATAGTGTAGTATGGCATAAAAATGTCAAAAAACATCATAGTATACTATGGCATAAAATGTCAAAAAAACATCATAGTATATTAAGGCATAAAAGGTCATAAAAACGTCATAGTATGGTAAGGCATCAAATGAAATTGTATTGGAAGGCATAAAAATGACAAAAAACGTCATAGTGTAGTATGGCATAAAAATGTCAAAAAACATCATACATAGTATGGTAAAGCATCAAATGAAATTGTATTGTAAGGCAAAAAAATGACAAGAAACATCAAAGTATAGTATGGCATAAAATGTCAAAAAAAAAACATCATTGCTTATTAAGGCATAAAAGGTCATAAAAATATCATAACATGATAAGGCATCAAATGAAATTGTATTGTAAGGCAAAAAAATGACAAGAAACATCAAAGTATAGTATGGCATAAAATGTCAAAAAAAAACATCATTGCTTATTAAGGCATAAAAAGTCATAAAAACATCATAGTATGGTAAGGAATAAAACAATATAGTACTGTAAGGCATTAAAATGCCAAAAAAAGCCATAGTATAGTATAGTATTTCATAAAAATGTCAAAAAAAACGTCATAGTATACTATGGCATAAATATTCAAAAAAACATCATAATATATTAAGGCATGAATGGTCATAAAAACATCATTGTATATTAAGGCATAAAAGGTCATAAAAACATCATAGTATGGTAAGGCATCAAATGAAATTGTAATGCAAGGCATAAAAATGACAAAAAACGTCATAGTATAGTATGGCACAAAATGTCAAAAAACGTCATAGTATGGTATGGCATAAAATGTCAAAAAACGTCATAGTATATTAAGGCATAAAAGGTCATAAAAACGTCATAGTATGGTAAGGCATCAAATGAAATTGTATTGGAAGGCATAAAATGACAAAAAACATCATAGTATAGTATGGCACAAATGTCAAAAAACGTCATAGTATACTATGGCATAAAATGTCAAAAAAACATCATTGTATATTAAGGCATAAAAGGTCATAAAAATGTCATAGTATGGCAAGGCATCAAATGAAATTGTATTGGAAGGCATAAAATGACAAAAAACATCATAGTATAGTATGGAATAAAACGTCAAAAAAACATCATTGTATATTAAGGCATAAAAGGTCATAAAAACATCATAGTATAGTAATGAATAAAACAATATAGTAGAATAAGGCATAAAAATGTCAAAAAATATCATGGTATAGTATGGCACAAAACGTCAAAAAACGTCATAGTATACTATGGCATAAAATGTCAAAAAAAACATCACAGTATATTCAGGCATAAAAGGTCATAAAAACATCATAGTATAGTAATGAATAAAACAATATAGTAGAATAAGGCATAAAAATGTCAAAAAATATCATGGTATAGTATGGCACAAAACGTCAAAAAACGTCATAGTATACTATGGCATAAAATGTCAAAAAAAACATCACAGTATATTCAGGCATAAAAGTTCATAAAAACTTCATAGTATGGTAAGGCATGAAATGAAATTGTAATGCAAGGCACAAAAATGACAAAAAATGTCATAGTATAGTATGGCATAAAACGTCAAAAAAACATCATTGTATATTAAGGCATAAAAGGTCATTAAAACACCAAAGTATGGTAAGGAATAAAACAATATAGTACAGTAATGCATAAAAATGCCAAAAAATGCCATAGTATAGTATGTCATAAAATGTCAAAAAACGTCATAGTATAGTATGGCACAGAATGTCAAAAAAACATCATAGTATATTAAGGCATAAAAGGTCATAAAAACGTCATAGTATGGTAAGGCATCAAATGAAATTGTATTTGAAGGCATAAAATGACAAAAAACATCATAGTATAGTATGGCATAAAACGTCAAAAAAACATCATAGTATATTAAGGCCTAAAAGGTCATAAAAATGTCATAGTATGTTAAGGAATGAAACAACATAGTACAGTAAGGCATAAAAATGCCAAAAAATGTCATAGTATAGTATGGCATAAAAATGTCAAAAAACGTCATAGTACACTATGGCATAAAATGTCAAAAAAACGTCATCGTATAGTAAGGCATAAAAAGTCATAAAAACCTCATATTATAGTAAGGTATCAAAAGTCATAAAAACGTCATCGTATAGTAAGGCATAAAAAGTCATAAAAACGTCATAGTATAGTAAGGAATAAAAAGTCGTAAAGACGTCATAGTATAGTAAGGCATAAAAACGTCATAAAAACGACAGTATAGTAAGGCATAAAAAGTCATAAAAACGTCATTGTATAGTAAGGCAAAAAAAAAACACCAAAAAACATCAAAGTATAATAAGGCATAAAAAATCATAGTATAGTAAGGTAAATAAACACGAAAAAATCATCATAGTATAGTTAGGTAAAAAACACAGAAAAAACATTATAGTATTGCAAGGCTTATGATTATTATAGTATAGCAAGGCAAAAAACAAAATTCATAATAAAGCATTGCACTCACAAATTAAAGGTTCTAACATGGATTAGAACCCTGAACTATCAGTCTGTGAGGGGAGAGCTTTAACCATTGAACTATCATGCCTCCATTTTAAACAAGCCTTATTTTAGAAAAGCATAGAAATGTAAGATGATAGTAAGGTATAAGAAACAGCAAAAAACATCATAGTATAGTAAGGGAAAAAACAAGTCAAAAAGCATTCTACTACAGTATGGAAAAAAAACGTCAAAGAAGAACCACTGTACTACCGTGCCTCCCAATTAAGAAGTCATATTATACTAAGGCATAAAAACGTCATATAATAGTGAGGCAGCTAACATGGTTAAATAACATCAGTTGTAATTTTTTCTGGTGACGTTAGGTACAACTGTGATATCCTCAAATGACATGAGCCTTCAGATAGCCAGCGCCCTTTCAGTCATTCAAATGTTTGCATGTGTAAATCGTTGTTTTGGAGACATAGCCTCTTGAAGGGCACATTCTAATATGACTTCACTCCAAAAATAGTGTGAACGAGTTCACTCAAATATTGGTAGAGATAATTCAGTCCTCTCAAAATATTGGTAGGGACATGTCCCTACGGTCTATATGCAAGCTTACACCCTTGGTGGAAAATCCCCGTAAACCTCTCGGCCAGGCTTCTCTCATCTTTGACCTCATTCAGCCTCAACAGCAAAGGTCCTCATCTACAGGCTCCTATTGATATGCACATTGCACCCAAAGGCATCAATACTGGATGCACAGATCCTGAGGCCATTGCAGTCACAACAGCTTGCTTTTTCTGCATGCCTACATGTCTGAGTCTTCCAGACTAGATGGTCTTGTGCAAAAGTATGCTGGCAATTAGGCAGCAAAGTGCAGAGATGTCTTCTGGAAAAAAAGGTTTTGCAGCTTATGTTTTTGTTATCACAAGAGGCAAATGCTTCACAAGCACATTGCACAGCTTGGGATTACGATGCTTGGCATTTAGCACTTTACCATTTTTACTCTGAGAAAGATTGATATAGAATATGAATGCTCACTGACATGATGACCCAGCAAAATGGCTGCCATCAGCCTACAGCCCCCTCACCCCTTGTTTCCATTCACACAAACACACACACCCACACAATCGCCATGCCCATGCAGAGTATAGACATACAGTTTTCACTTCCATCCCAGCAGATCATAGAATATGAAGCCATGTGGTGAATGCTATAACTATGTGATTCTTTCCACGTCTGAATCACTCAACAAAGGCGTCATTTCTATTCACACCAAATTTTATTAAAATGTTTTAGCTCAATGCTCTTGGCAACATTTCATAATTATTCAATCAGATTTTTTCTGTTATGAAACAGCCAGATGTGGTTTGCAACTGAGCAGGATTTTTAAAAATTAAAAAAAAAAAGAAAAAAAAAAGTATGTTACCATATGAATTGGCATGGAAGGGGCAGCATATGCAATGGGTTACTTGAAACCTAAAAAAACAAGAGAGGCCAAATCGAACCCTTAAAATTGATGTCTATAACCATCAACCTCTCACTGACTAACTACTGTGCAACTGTGGGTCAAGCAAAGGGAACCACAAAGGGGCTAAAGTGAGGCAGGATATGAACCTTAAAGGGCCATGACAACTTGTTGACTGTTTAACAGCTTCAAAGCCTCTTCAGCCTCATGACCTCAGTCAGGAGTTAACAGACTTAAAAAGAGAGCTCTGGTCTTGATTTCACTGCCTATGAAGTGCTGTCATTTCAAATCATCAATTTACTACTAATGAAAACAAAAGTAAGAATGGCTTTCCCTATTCAGTTACTTTGGAGGTCTGGAACCCACAGTATAATCCAGTATTCCAGAAATTCTTCCATTGTTCAGTGGAATCACTATTACTTGTAGACACTGGAACACTATTCAAAGGTTATGCAGGATGGTCATGACTTTTGAACCCACTCTTTCTGATCTGCAAAGAATTTCTTATGTATTTGTGGATGTTATTCAAAATGTCTTTCCAGTCAAGTTTTTTTTTCAGCGTACAGTTTTAACTCTGTCGATATGTAGGTGACCCCATGACTTGAACTGAAAAATGTAGCAAGTATACAATAAAATGGGTTTATTTCTCAGTGTTACGACCCGGCCTAGGGGAAACCCTGGCGCAACATGACTACTGAGAGACTCCCCTCTTCCCAGCTCCCAAGAACCACCAGTCACAAGGAATTACAGCCCATTAGGGTTAACAGACTGTTAGCAGCAGTAATTAGCAATTTTGTACTAACAATTGATCACATGACTGTGTGAAAGGTGTCTCCCATAGTGATAAACCCACAAAGAAAATCACCCAACTCTACAGTTTCTCAGCTCCTGATTGTAAGGCATTGTTGATTTTCTGGCCTGCCTTTTGTTGACCCCTAAAAGGCCCAAGACTTTAACTGTGTATAAATAAAATACGGTTAATGATATATACATAATGTGATGTATGTATAATAGCAAAACATATTTTAAGATTATTTTAAACAAAATCATTTGCTGAACGGTAAACAGGAATTTCATCACAGTGACAGCGCTATCTATTAGACATGCAAACACAGTATTTAATCATGCAAAAAGCACAAGCAGCAACATGCAGGAACACATTTCCAATTGTATCTCATTTATCCCTTTGTTACAACACTTATCACCTTACAAATAGTGAAGGCCCTGAAGTTGATTGACAGAAACTGATATAGAAACCGACATTATTCATTTGAGTGCTCCTATTGACGTGGAGAGAAACTGCCATTGTTCACTATCACCACAAGACATCCAGTTATCAAAGGCACTTAAGCGTTGAAACATGTATTTCTATTCAATGAAGGCTTGTAGCTACAATGTTGTGTTTGTGTACTAATCAGCTTATCGTAAGTACAAAGGTAAACACAAACATCTGTTTACCACAATGTGTGCCTGTCACCAGAGGTTGCAGCAGTGAACAGAAAATAGGTCTCACTAATGTACAGTATTCAATAGCTTCACATTTGGATTGTTCCTGTAACTGCATCAGTCTGTAATCTATACTGTAGATTTACACACTGGTGCAGTATATGATCTCCCCTAATGATGTTTTTACCTTCCCATTAAATTAAGACTTTGATTATTTCACTCAATCAACCTCTTAGATTCTGATTAATAATTCAATTTATAATAAAAATATTTTTACAATCGACTAAATTTGCTGATAGATGATATATTGCATATACTTTCACATCCACAAACTACAATTGCATCCCTGTTAATTACACTGTTTTAGAACATTTTGTGCTGTCATAAGATTTTTACATTCCTTATTAATTGTACATCATTATAAAGTCAACAAGTCAACAAGGTCACTAAATTTAAGTTGCGTGAATTTGATGAAAACAGCTCTTGAGAGGTTCTTAATGATCAGTTCTGTTGATAATTGTGATCGTTCTCGATGTTGGAAACAGCATCACCCTAGCTGGGCACTTATCTGTTGTTGTTGTTTGTTGTCATTATCATTCAGTGGCAGTAACTTTCTCAGATTGCATCATCAATCAAATGTTGCCTCCACCAATCTTAAGTTGTTAAACCAGCCCAACAGTCAGTGCAGGTATGTCCTCTGGTGGCTACTTGCGAGCCTTTGTCTCATATGAAAGGGATGAAAATGAGGGAGCCGATTAAACAAACGGTGAAATCACCCCCTGAATAAAAAGACCCTTAAATGCTAAAGGCTTGTCATCTTTTTTACAATAGCAGGGATTTAGAAACTAATCTTGTTGTGTGTCAACAGTAATGCATTGTGTCTGTCAATAGAGTACACATTCTGCAGCTTGCAAGGTAATACTGCAGCCTTTTGTATCACTTTTGCTGGGAACAATAGATTTGAAAGATAACTCCCATTGCAATTCACAACTTTTCTCCTGAACCTTCTCTGAACAACTTTGGCTCATGAAGTGATTCGGTTCGTGGCCGACCCTGGAGAGCTTTTCTATTTGGATCCTAGCTACTCCTTTCCTAATCTCAGCAACCTCTGTTGTCTCACTCCATCATCTATTTATGTCCTTTTGGTCCCCATATTTCATCACAACACAGCTCTTTAGTTGTTTTGAAGAGGGGACAATGGTTGTTGCTCAGAGCAAGACAACTGCACTGTGCTGAGCTGTGAAGTGCTGATGTTTGCTCTACAGTGACAACACTATGCCTGGGATGTGTTCAACATATTTTTTATCGTGACACTTTTTAGAAAAGTTGAGGAATATATGAGTGAAATTCTATTACCTATCATGAACACATACTCTAGAGACAACATTATTATTATAACATATTAACATCAGGTAAAAAAAGCACCTTCTAGATGATTCTAATCATCCTAGCTGCTCACATCTTCAGACGTTCACTTTCCAAATTCTGGCATCAACTGGAAAAAAAAAGGAATTCCTCAAAACAGTAGCAATACATTGTGTGTGTAAGTGTGTGTCCACAGTAAATAATGCCTCACAAACTGTTTGTCATTGAAACGCAGAGAACCCGAACCATATGCCGATACAGTACACACAGGTTTTGCATTAGTGTTGTCAACATTCACTTAACTAACTGTTCCAAAATTACTGAAAGTTGAAAAGGCTTCAATTCAAAAATTACAAACTTGAAACAACTGACTACAAATCCACAGCAGCACCCAGTCTGTGGTGGAGTGGGAGTGATAGAGGTCAACGTGGCCCTCGGTGCCAGCCAGGTACCTAAGAAGTAAACACAAGATGTTAGAGCCGAGGGAAAGGTGTGCATGTGTGTGTGTGCGCGTGTGTTGGAAGGCGGAGGGGTACTTGATGTCTCTGTGGGCGTAAACATCACCTGGCTGATTCCAGCACAGTGGGACAGGACAGTATAAATGCACACAGGTATTGGTGAACAAGCATAACAGGAGGACACACCTAAACTCTCTCAATCAGTTGTGAACAAGAAAGGCACAGGAGAGACGGCTCAGCTGGAGATTGCCATTCATCAACCTTTTGCATGTGCATCAAACAACTTTGACTTCTTATCACAAAGGTGAGTTTGGATTGAAGGGTGTTCACTTCACTTTTATCTGTATATTTTTGCAAGGAATGTGGTGAGAACTGTCTCTCAGTGTGAGTGCTTGAGATACAGTTGATTCAATGGAAATAGGATTGTTACTGTGACTGTTTACAAAAAATAAAGAATAAAAATAAAAAATGGAATGGGGCTGCTAATAAACGGATTGGTTCAATTTCCTCTCATAAAGCTGGCTTACACCTCATTAACAAGAGAAAGTATTTGCCACAAAAAAGGCGCTCATTAGAGACTTATTCCAGTAATCTCCCTTTTAAATCAAAAGTACTGCTAAATCCCTGCTCTGGCTGGAATCATGTAACAGTCACAGCACTTTAATAATGCAAATAGTGAAAGTTTCCATTGATTCTCATATAGAATAAGCACCATATATTTGCAGCATTATAATGACTGAGGAAAGAAGTTTTAATAACAGTAATATGAACAGTAACGGCAATTATTGCAACAGAAGCAACACTGTTCCTTAACTATATACTAGCCCACATTTTAGTTGTTTCCACTATAATTGATTAAAAAAGAAAAGAAAAAAAAAGTTATTTGTCAAAAATGTAGTTAAAATTTAGTTCACTTAATTCACAAATGTAAATCTGGTACCAGTAAGGATAGAACAGGCTCAAAGCTTTAAACCCAAAACACCTTTATTGTATACATTCAAAGGGCCTGTGTAATTACATTGGAAACCAAAGGAAAAATACAAAGAAAAAAAGTCTATCATTCTAGCATAATATACAGCGATTGTTAGCCTTTAATTGATTTATTACAATTAAACTGTTTTAACTCTGGTCAACCTTAATGTTCAAATGCTTTGACTCTGAGCCATGATAGTGAACGCACTAAAGCTGTGTGGGTGCTCTTCAGGAGTTCGTCACAGTGGTCATTTCCACTTGTACTCCAACTGCTTGTTTTCTAATGCAAAAACAATAATTTAGAGCAAGTTGCAGTGAGACGTACAATTAAAAGACCTACATACCTGAAATTATTTCAGCACATATCTTGTTACAGTATGAAAACATGCTGATGTAATGATTAGGTGTGGATGGACTAGGTTCACTTCCAAAAGGATTAAAGTTTGCAGGCGAGCTGCAGAGTGGGATTATCAGATTTCTTTTGGATGTGAGCTTTGAGGGCGGAAAACAAAAACATAAACTCGCTGCACTGATCGTTTTGTACTATTTCACACTCACTAACAAGCACGCCATGATCCAAATGGGTAGTTTGCATGACTTGGCAGGAACAGAGGCCATACTTATTTGGAAACCTCTGTGCAGCCAATACTGCCAGTTAACCATCCATCAAGCACCAGACTTACGAGAAGTCGGAGCTTGAATAAAGTCAAAGATTGTTATGTCTGCGAGCAGCTGGCCCTCTGGCAGGGGTTGCCCAAATTATTTTAATGCCACGTTTATTTTTGCTGCGCTGAAACCCTGCAAACAAAGATGATGCTTGTTTTGAGACACTTGCACGGGACTGAAATTCCCAAATCATTTGGTTTATTTGCAGCACTTACGTGTTCTGCTTCAGTGGAAACTTTTGTGTCTCATTACAACTTCAGGTCTTTACAGCAGTGCTGCATCCACTCAGGATTATGGCATTTCAGTGAGGATTAAAACTGCAGTGGGACAGAGCAGCTTGGAACATATGTGACTGTACATAAGTAGAGTGAGACTCAGTCACCATGGGAAGAGGAGTAAAGAACTTCCAGAAGGAAAACAAGGAAGATACTTGCTGTGTACAGAAGTAAGACTGGTGCTCACTATATATAAAACCATAAAAATGCAGTAATGTAATAGCTTTCATGTCAGTTTCAGAGCCATTCTTTGCTTTCTATAGGTGCTAAATATTGCTGCATATAAAATATATCATATTTGTTCTTGGCGCGATATGTGCTTGCCCTCTCCTTTTTTTAAAATCTCCCTTTCAGAACTGGACAGGCAGCATCATTGTGACATTTTGCTGTTTGATTGTAGTGAATTACAGCATTTAAGGAAGACTGACAGTCTGAGAGGGCCTGTCACTGCCTGACTGGTTAAATGATAGAGACTGCGACGCAAAGCCGGGGCCCCATCAACTATATTTGTTATTTGCATTTTTTAGCTCTGATTTTCTTCTATTACACATATTCATAAAGAATTTTTTTTTTGTCTTAATCAGGGTCGCTATAGCGCAGTGGGTCCCCAAGTCAGCTACAGATACAGTCACAAACAGATTATTATTGCTTAGTGTGAAGTTTGCATTAATTTCATTGTATATCTTTCTCACCGCCTCTATATTTTTTCCTATTTTATTGTCTTGTAGGTCGTGGGCTCGTGGAAATGATTGGATCCTTGAACAAACGTATCCAGGACAGTCTTGCAGAGCGAAGAAGCCGCAGGACCAGACTAGTGACCAAAGATGGTCGCTGCAACATTGAATATGGAAACGTCAAGTACAGCAACCACTTTGCCTTCCTGGCTGATTTCTGGACGACTTTTGTGGAGATCCGGTGGCGCTTTGTTCTCTTCTTCTTCATCGCCTCGTTCACCCTCAGCTGGTTCATTTTTGGCCTGCTATGGTACTGGATTGCACGCAGTAATGGAGACCTGACATGGCAAAACCCACCAGTAGACCACACTCCATGTATCGATAATGTTGTAGGACTCACCACGGCGTTCCTCTACTCCCTTGAAACCCAGACAACTATTGGGTATGGTGGGCGAGCACTCACCCCTTTCTGCCCAGGTGCTGTGGCCCTCATCATCATTCAGTCCCTCCTTGGAGCAATTATCAACTGTTTCATGTGTGGAATCATCCTGTCCAAAATCTCTTTGCCCAAAAAGAGGGCAAAGACCATCACATTTAGTGACATGGCTGTAATCAGCCCCAAAAACGGTTCGCTCTCCCTGTCAATCAGAGTGGCCAACCTGCGAAAGACCCTGATGATAGGAAGCCAGATCTACGGCAAGCTGCTAAGAACGACAAACACTCCAGACGGGGAGACGATCATCATGGACCAGGTGAACATTGACTTCATGGTGGACGCTGGGAAGGACAACCTCTTCTTCATATGTCCTCTCACACTCTACCACATCATCGACAAGAGCAGCCCCTTTTTCGAGATGGCAGTGGACACACTCCACAAGCAAGAGTTTGAGCTGGTCGTCTTCCTGGATGGCACAGCAGAGTCCACCAGCTCCTCCTGCCAAGTGCGGACCTCGTTTATTCCTCAGGAAATCATGTGGGGCTACAACTTCTTGCCCATCATCTCCAGAAGCAAGGAGGGCAAGTACAGAGTAGATTTCTCCAACTTCTCCAAGGTGGTGCCCGTAGCTACAGCACATTGCGCCTACTGTTTCCACAACATCAAGGGTCATCATCACCACTCCAAAGATGGAAATGACAACCAGGGCTTTGAGGTGATTGATATCAATGAATCCCCGAATGTCACCAAGATGTGAGACGTGTGGAGACATGTGGAGACATGTGGAGACAATGACTAGCAACAAACTTTAGAAACTGAGGCTGGTTGAGGCATGTATGTCTCAAAGACAAACTCCCAAAGACTCCAAAGGACAAACAGGGTTTCCCCTTCAGGCAGGTGGGGTGACCTAATGGCAGACAGTGCATTGTGCAGCATTTAAATATGAAGTAAAGCAAACCTACTTATTTGTTATTCTTTTGTGTTTAACAGAGATAAGAAAGCAGTCTGTTGGCTAGGACAATTATTGTGAAGTATTTGTATGTAAAACCACACCTGCCACTGTCTACTTGATTGACTGACCAAAAACCTGTTTTCAAAAGGGAGGCCAGGTCATGCAAGATGGTGAAGCTACAATTCAAAAACAGGCAAAAAACCCCCCCAAAAATCTGTTTGAATATACCTTCAGCCTTGCACATCAGGTTTACTGAGTATGGAGAGGCAAAAATAAAAAATAAATAAATAAAAAATTGTCCTGTACATAAATCTTGCAATTACTTGAAGGACCAGTGATTGGGGGGCATACTATTGTCATGGATGATAAAAAGACAAAGTGGTTCAATAATTCATGCTACTGTAGGCTGTCGTACACAAAGAGACACTCAGACTTGAGTCATTACAGTGTTTTAACTATTCAGACACAGAGGCACTATAGCAAAGGATTGGGCTCAGGGGCCAGTCTTTTTAAACAGTGGGTGACGTAATTGTGGTTTTCTTTTTGAGTGAAGACATTGTGAAAGAACAAAGCAGTAAGGAAACACTTAAAATATGGTTGCATTCAGTGCTGACTATAGCATGAAAATCAAATCTGTTTGTAAAGTCTCAGGGGAAAAATACACTGAAATAAAGGCTATTTTTGCATTTAAAAAAATGTCTGCACTGCATTATTATTATTATTGTTATTTGGTGTCTAACGAAGCTGGAACTTCATAGGAGGACTGTTCTCAAAAAGGTCAGGGCAACATAATGACAGGTGCCAACCCTTATCACGGCTTATCATCTATAAACAAAGCGAAGTTGTGACAGCAAACAGGGGCCTAAACACAACAGAGTGGTAGTGTTTGGAAGATGAGAGCTGTTGCTTATTGCCCACTATTTTGCCTGCAGATTCTGAACATGAAACCAGAACTCTCCATTTAGAGAAATAACAGCACATACTGTATGCTAGCATGGAGCTTTGACAGGTTTTGTTAAGGCGGACCTCCCACTACGCCCTCTCTAATGAACTGCATATGCTGAGAGTCCTCTGTGTGTGTCTGCACCCGGGGATGTTGCTGTAGCTAACCACACAGCAATAGGCAAAGCCAGGGTAAAAGATTATGAATATTGACAAATATGTGAAATTACTAAGTAGCATAAAGATGATAAATGCTTCACAGGCATATTTTAATTATAAAGAAACAAGCCCACCTCTGTCTTGATGGCTATTCACTGTGCCTTCTATTTGTGTTTTCATGCTTCTATATGCAAAATAAAAGGGCACTTTGCAAGGCTGTAGCTGTCATCTGACACAGACGCCATGTATACACACTGGTTGTTCAATTACCAACACCTGTCATTTCAAGCTGTGTTCAAAAAGAGAATTAAATGATGCAACCGACAATTAACTTATTAGCATGTTTGTATGAAGGCAAATACTGAGTAGACCTACCTGTAAAGTGATTTTACACCTCATGCTTATATGTAGCCCATCTGCGTGCATGTGTAGTTAACATTGAATGACATTCAGTCGGGATTTGACATTTACATCAGAACAGAAGGAATTGGAGGTCGCGGTGGTAGATGGGTGTATACATGGCATGGGTTTCAGGATCTGTGCCAGTCTATCGTCAGTATTGACACCTTTACTATTTAGAAATGACACAATCATTCCCTGAACTTATCCAAGTGGTGCCAGTTGTCTGAAGGGATATCATCAAGTGGTAACTGGTAAACTAATTTGATTGGTCAAATGATGGTTGATCTATTGATGATCTCACAAGATAAGAAAGAGCAGGTCTGTAATGGTTAAGGTAAAACTAAAAATCTTTTTTTTTTTTTTTTTCTAGACAGCGCCTCCACATCTGGGTCTTTATTGTGTCACTTTCTACAAATAAAGAAATGTACAATTCCCTTGCTCACAGCTTGTGGCCTTGAATAATCTGTTGATTAAAAACCTGATAGAACTGGAAAGGGTATAAACACAGTTAATCATTATTTTAGCAATGACAAAATGGAACTTCTGATCAACATGACAAAAAGCTGGCATCAAGAAAAGAAAGCCTGTAAAAAATGGTGCAGTTTCCTCACCCTTCCTTCCACTGGAAATGATAAATGCTTAAGTTATACTCTCTATTGCTACTTTATCAGGAACAGCCAGCTAAAACTAACACAGTGTAATGTTTATTCTACCTTCATTAACATATGTTGAGTACAGATTAGAAACATCCACATCACGTATAACACCAGTATGACACCATACATTCAACAGCACCACCAACTACAGCCTCTAAAATGACCATCATATTGAATCCAGGCCTCTTGAAAACAATTTCAAACACACACTAAGCATTATAACCTTCATGGAAGCAGGATTTCTTGCATGGCTGTTGTATTATACTGCATTAAGTGCATCTAAAAGACCAGTGAATGAAAACTTGAAAAAGTAAAAGTCAAGTCAAGTCAAAATTTTCATAGTCCCTTGTCATTGTTAGTTTGTGCACAAATTTGATTATATTGTAATCGGATATCAAATCTTTCAAGGATGAACAAGCTAAAGATGCCAAAGTATACACTGAAAAGTGGTCATTAAATTCCAGATTGTTTTGTTAGAATGAATACATGCTTTGTTTTGTTTCTTGTTGCAGATACTAACAAAGCGGGCTTGAGATAAGGAGGCAGAAAAGCAGAAAAGCAGGTTTCTAACCCCCTCTTACCCTCTGCATTTGTAAATACAAGAATACAAGTGTTATCATCATACTATATGGAATAATCAAATGCAACACATTATTACTTAAAGAAACAAATATGCTTTGCAAATGTCTGACGAGTTGCAAGAAATGTCATGAATTTGAGGCAAAAGAATTTTCAACACACCTGAGACAAGTATTGTCCTAAATGTGCTAGTCACTATCAAGGTTGTTGTATTGTACTTTTGTAGATCTGGTTTCTGAAAATGTGCTGCGACTTTGTTTCTACGACACTCTGCTGAAGCCATAGCCAGGCAATGGAAGATGGCATGAGAGGTAAAAACATTTATTTTGTCACATTTTCCTATACAAAAGCCCTTTTCCAAAAGGTATTCATACATTTCAGGAATTACAATAATAATAATAATACACTGGTTAATTGTAAAATTATACACACATACGCACACACACATACACACACACGCACACACATATCTATATATATATATATATTTGATATCCAAAATACATTGCATATACGAAGTAGCACAGATCCCTTTTCATTGTCAATGCTTGTGAAACATGGAAGGGTACATTACAATAATTTCTTTATGCTACAAATTACATGTTCCCTTTTTTATTGTTCTTTTAAAGCTATAGATCTTCATGAGAAGCGGGTTGTGGATATTAATACTGTTTTTGCATAAAATACCTGAAATTCTTTAATGCACAGGAAAAGCTACCAATCTGAGGGCAGTCTGGCATAAAAAAAGTGATTCAAAATGGAAACAAACCATCTTAACCACATGTTGCATAATAGAGGAGAGGAATCCCTGGCTATTGGATTATGATTCAAGCAGGCATTTATGGTTTTGGGAATACAAGAAAATATCTTGTGCATTTAAAGGCATTTAAGATGTTACAACCGAATTTCAGAAACAATAACAACAACAAGACAACAAAAATGTTAAAATGCATTGCCCAAATGTACAGATATAAAAACGCTTAAATGCTGAACACACTACTTAGCAGAAATGGACTCAAAAGGTTTGCATTTTTGACCGAGGTCAACTCGTATTAATTCTCTTGACTTTTTTATACTGTGTCACATATGAAAATAACTCTGCATAATTTATACAGTAAGTTGCTTTAATGCCTAGTTGACTGATGCTTATAAAATAATAAAAAATAGGTCTGACAAACGCACAGCGTTTGCGAATCTGAGGATTTCTTTGTTTCATCTCGTCATACTTTATTGGTTTTGTTCTCTGATAAACTACTTAGTCCCAAGTAATTTATTTTCAAGTGTCCATTCTCAGTTACTCTTAAGGAATACTTTTGCTATAAACAGCTTTGAACACCTGAAGATGGATATGTTTTGATATGATACTATTACATGATGATGATGAAATCCTGACTTGAGATTCATGTGCATTTTGCTGGGCTCTAGATCAGTGAGAAACTAACATTCAAACACACATGCTGCTCTCAAACTAGGATCCAGCCCTTGTAAAAAAAATGCAACTTGACTGTCCACTAACATGACTTACTGCTAAGCCACTTCTCTGTGCTGACCTATACGGTCCTGACTGGCCTACATAGAGGAAGGAGACACCGTGGCAGCCGTTATTGTCAGAGTGCACTTCAAAATCAAAAATTGTCAGATTTCTGGTCAGACGTGGAAATTATTAATGTACTTCACAATACATTTGTAAGCTGTAATGCTGTTTCATCTTTAATGAATAGAAATATATGGTATAAAACAGCAGTTAAGGCATGGCACTAATACTTTGATGGTTAGGGTTTTGGGTCTCATTATGGCACATAGTAAACCACCACATAGTAAAAGTAGATGCACTGTAAGGTATAAAAAAAAAACAAAAAAACAATAACATCCACTTATCAACATTAAGCCTTCAGCTTTGTTATGTAGATAATATCTATATGTTTTAGATTTAGACAGGTGCAGCAACCATGGTCTTATGTTTGAAGGAATTTATTTTCTCCATTAAAAAGTTTTAACAAAATGAAAACATCTGACAAATTTTGATTTTGCTGCAGGGGTATCCCTTTTTACGTGTTTCACAAACCAGAAGACATTCACATTAATACTGACACAGTCCAGCAACAAAACATCTGGAAATGGAATGGCTGAAAGGCAACAACATGGCAAACATTTACTGTAGTAGCCTAGTGTGTGGCCCCCTGAAAACATCTGACCTGGGTTGAATTATTGTTGCAAATGACTTCAATTACATCTTGACTCGGCTTACCCAGCACAAACGACTCAACTGTACACATCGCCCGTCGTGAACTCCACAACAAAACACACAGAAAGCATTTTAAGAAACTGAGTTGACCCAGGTCAGCAAAACATACAGCGCTTCCTTCTGCGGCATTTAACTCTTCTCTAGCCTTCCAGTTTGGAGGATAAATTAAATTGTGAATGGCATATTCCAGTTGCCAAATTTTCATTCAGTGCTGAGAAAAGTCCGTCCCTTTGAGAGCTCTTCCTTATCCAGCGAATTCCAGAAGACTCTCCACACACACATAAAAAGATGCAGATGGACAGACGAGCGGACGAGAATAAGAAACCCCGGACAAGGCTGTTGACAAGCAGAAAAGGCAGATGCTTTAAAGCGTAATGTACATAATGTACTGAGGAGGATGTAGATTGAGACCCATGAATAATAGGCCCATGTCTGGTAAGATAGCAGGGTGAGGAGGCAGACAGACTCGGGTTGTTTCTCCTGTCCTCAGGCTTTGATTTGGGAAGGTTTTGGAAAGGGCACCTGTGGGTGCAGCTTTCAGGAGGAAGGGAAATAAAAAGGCACAGGAAACTCAGACGCACGTCCAAAAAACATAAACAAACAGTTGCTAGTCTTGAAAAGGTAAGTAGTATTCCATTTTGGAGCATAGCATCCAGTTGTTTATAAATTCTTACATATATAAAAAAAAAAGTCCTTCAATTTAATCATCCTTCATTTAGGAGCAAAATTTCTTCAGAGGACAAATGCCTCCATCAATTCAGTCTTCATCGGTTTGGCGTCACTGGGAGTGCAGGTCAGCAATTGTGGACTTTGATGTTGAGAGAGGGGAAGTTTTAGAGGGTGGTGGATGGACAGGAAGGGGTGTTTTAATAGTAACTGCCAAGGTGGGAAGGCACATGGGTGTTAGGGTGGCGGGGAACATTTGGGTTGGGGTAGATGCCTGCAGTGGGCGAGCTCCAGTATGGAGCAGTGGGTCCAAAGAAGTTGGAGGAGGTGACGGGCATGGATGGAGGGTGTGGGGATACAAAGTTGACCTTCTGCTGGTGGGCGTGGTAGGAAGGCACATAGGCTAGGTCCGAGGGGTACTTATACATGGAGGACTCGGTGGGGTGCGGCTGCAGTGCCTGAGCAATGCCATGGAAGTCGAACTTGTAGGCATAACGCTTGCCGTGCACCTTGGTCATGATATTTTTGTCGTAGTAGTAGCGCAGCGCACGGCTCAGCTTGTCATAGTTCATGTTGGGCTTGCTCTTACGCTCGCCCCAGCGCCGCGCCACCTCATCGGGGTCCGTCATCTTGAACTCGCCATTGGTGCCCTCCCAAGTGATGCAGCCGGCATTGGCGCTGTCAGACAGGAGCTCCAAGAGGAACTGCCACAGCTGGATCTGACCTGAACCTGATGGTGGACACACAAAAACACTGGTCAGAGAGAGATTCAGCCTCATCCAACAAAGAACGCAACCAAATACATTATTCATTGTCCACAGCTTGATGTCTCATTATCTGTCCAGTGATGTAAGTAACATCTGCCCATTCACAGCAGTCGCGTTGTTAAGACCAGGGTGTGCTCATAATGTTACCTGGGTTGGCTAGGCGACTACTGGTGGGACCAAGAATCTGGTAAGGATCTGTGGACAAAAGCAGAGCTGTGTTGGTCTACACACACTGATTACTCATATGATATAATAGCATGTGGCCTGTACTAATTAGTATGGAAGACTGAAGACAAAATAAACATGTTGCCAAGCAACAGCTGATGCTGACAATTTTATAACAGCTTAAAAATTCCTCTTCTTTACTTTAGCTCGTAACATCATAGTTCAGGTTGAGTAAACCTAGCTAAATATGCAAAACACGTACAAAATGAGAGTGTTATGTGGTCAAGTCTTAGTATTAGTGTGTGTGCATTATCATGCACTGCACACCCTCTAACTAATGAGCTGACTAGGAAAACCAATTACACATGCTAATAGATGTGTGGTTGAGAGATAAGGGAAAAAATACCAATAGTAGTGGTAGTAACACGCTCGGTGGTAGACTTATTAAATTGCTGGTGAATCACTTGTAAATAATAGTTTTCCACATTTCTGAGGCTGTGAGGATTTAATCATGTCAAGAAAAGAAATGAAGAAAGGGAATCTGATGGTCATATTAACAAATTCACGACAATTAAATTGATTATAGACAAAGGTACGCTGTTACCTGGCTGAGCTCTGGGCTGCTCAGTGGACTTGGTCACATTTTGAGTAACCACTGGTGAGCCTGCAGAGGGAGAGAGACAGAGAGAGACAATTAGGGAAGGAGAGAGAGAGAGAGAGATGAAAAGGTTCAGAGAAAACATCGGTGGGGTGGCTGCAGATAACCGACCCACACATCTTGAAGGCAAGTCAGCAGAGGTCCAAAGTAAATAAGGCAGTAACTGGTGGCTGGACTGACTTCTTTTGACTGTTTGTTCATGTTCTGACAACAGAGGCTGTAATCGGTCAGGGGTCTGTCCCACATGTCTAGACTCCCTCTGTGGATGTTGGAACGCCACTAGTGTGATGATGACTTAGGTTAAACAGTATTTGTAGATAATCTGGATGTTGTAACCTGCACAATCTACCAAATGACTCAATAAGCACCTCAGGTGAAATGTAGAGTCATGCCCTCTCAGCCAATTATACTTACTCTACCAGTATTATGCAGTCAAACATAATACATTAAGGTCTTTAATGATTTCTGTGTCCTCACCTTTGCCGCTGTGCATGTTGTTTGACCATCCTGTCCGCCGTACAGCATCATATGAAGGGTCTGAGGAAGACAGAAGAAATGGAGGAGTTTGAGTATATTTTAAAAATGTTTCCCAATTTCTCTCCAAAGAGGGTGAGAAATGTGCACAACTCATAAAAGATCAGTGGATGTACTTCAGTGCTATAGAAATATGCAGCTGTCTGACCAAATTCCTATGTATTTAGTCATTTTGCAATCTCAAAATTTGCCTGTGTGTGTGTGTGTGTGTGTGTGTACGTGACTACTGATAAGTGTCTCATCTCACTGTGTGCTAGCCACTCTCAGGAATGCAACTGTCACAGAATAAAAGCAGGGGAGAACAGCGCCAAATAGCATCAATAAATCTATCAAAACATGGTTCAAGATGCTCTTCACAGGATATCTGGACATGCTAATGTGGTTTTGTTTGGAACGCTGCGGTGGTTAAAATGTAGATGGCACAATCTTTGACAGACAGTACAGTTGGTTGAGCAGGTTGCAACACTCTGACCACAAATAAAGGGTCTGATGCAAATTAACGTACAACAGAGAGACACACACACACACACACACACACACACACACACACACACACACACAGACAATAAATGCACCTGATATTCACCCTCATCCTATCTCCCCACACAATCTAATTTTTCTGAAACCTTGACAAGCAGCCAAACTGGCGCAGTTTGCACGAGTTCTCCGTGCGGTGCGTCTGCGCTTCAAACCTGCGAAGCTGAGTGAGTGTGAAGGTGGACGGCTTCCAGTACCAATCAATCCCTCTGACACAAGCAGATAGAAAACAGAGGGTGTAACGTTCCCCTTGGCAGTGTCTCAAAAAACACCCCAGTGTAGTCACAGTGCACCTGGCCAGCCACCCTTGATGGTTAGTATCATTGTGTGCTAGAACAGTTCAAACAGTTGCCAGCGTGCGGGGAAAACATGATGCATACTGTGGCCAGATATGTGTTGTGTGCAACACGCTACTCACGCTCTTATCGCAATCTGTACATCCTTTTGTCAGCAGTGCTTCTCCCAGAGGGCAACAGATAGAGACAGTGTTACGGTGATGACAGAGGTTGTTTCTGGGATCGGCAAGCTGTTAGAAGGTCAAGAGGCAATCCCATTTCCCATCAGCGTAGGCTGAGTTTTTTGAGAAGCAGGCTTACTGACAATCAAAGTTGGCAGTGTCTTCTTCTCTTAACAGAGAAGCAGAATGAGCAAGAGCTGATCTTACACTGCCAATTCTTTTCTGACTTAACTAGCCAGTGTAAATTGTGCATGAATATGGCATGGCATGATAAAGAGGGTCAGATCTTCATCAGTACCCAAACATAGATAATGCAGCAAAGTGTTTTTACACCACATGCATGATTAATTATCAAACAGAAAAGGTGTGATCATTAGAATGATATGTTTTGACATTTCAGACGGGAGTGAGTGCGCTGATGCCAGACTCTAGATGCACTCTTCTTTGTGTGTATTTGTGTGTGTAGGTGTTTGTTTTCCCAGACATGAATATTTATTAGTTTTCAAGTTATTCTCTTTTGTGTTTCATCCGGTGCATTTAAATAATTCACATGCTAATGAGCTGTCTATCACTGCACTGTAATATAATTCCACATATTTGTCTAAAAACTTTATAGATCTTCGTCATGTTTACATGGACAGGTCCATTGATTTCATATGCGAGACACTTGTCAAACAATACATGTTTTTTGGAAATGTAGAAAGCTCAGTTGTGCCTGAAACAAATGAAGGTGGCCATCTTCATGACAACAATACACTTGGAGTTTGTGTGCCTTCTTGACCCGCAAGACCTCACACAGCCACACCAGAGAAACATCCAGTAACAACACATTTATGATCTGCAGCCGCTGCATGCCCGGCCATTTCTACACACTGTACAACACTGCCCTCCTGTGGATCAGACCATACTGACAGCCTGCTTTCCCTGAAATGAACAACAAATAATAAGGTACTCTGAATCAGCACAATTGAACTTTAGATTCTAATCTCACTGCAACCATGAAAACAAAGTTTTCCTGGTAACCTACCAGACAAGTGTTTTATTGTTTTACTCATTTCATAATCCACCACTGAAAATGTAAAAACACTTCAAATCAAATTACGTGTGTCTTGTGCTACTTTCAAAGGATGTTTTGTTGCCTTGTTTTCACTCTTCACGAGCGGAATATCCTCCATTGGGGAAAGTTCCTGCTGCTCGGGGGCCTCTTGATCTCCTCACTAATTTCTAACTTTTCAACTTTTAACCCCTGAAATTTCAGTCAAGGGGTGTGTTCCTGTCTGCAGACAACAGGAGGAGATCTGGTCTCTGTGACTGGGAAGAGGGCAGCGGAGAGAAATGTAAGACAGTGCAAGTGACGGTGCAAAAAACATATGGATAAAGTGAAATGAAGGAAATGAACTATGCAACAAAGCATGAAAAAATGAATACATTAGAGTATGATCAAACAGATGAAAGAAAGGCGAGTGTAACGGAGAGAAAGACAAAAAGAAGGAGAAAAAGGACAAATAACAAGTGGGCTGCCGTGGCTCAGCGGGGCTGTCAGGTTCAATCTGGTGTGGGCCGGCAGGATAGCCAAGGAGCAGTGACTGGGGGAGAGTCCTGGGAGACTTGCGTTTCCTGCCTGCCTCGCCTGCAGACAACCTCTCTTTGTTTTACTGGCCCTTTTTTCCCCTCTCCTCACCGCCAGCCCCCCCCCCCAACCCCCAGCCCTCCATCCACTCTCCACCACACCAAAAAAAAAAAAAAACACAACGGGGGCTACCTCCATCTATGTGCAGAGAGGGGGGGTTACAAACAGAAGAGGAGTTGGTAGTGGTGGGGGAGAAGAAGCAGAGACGAATGAAGGAGAGATGAGAGGGTGAAGGAAAGAGAGAGATTATTGAGAAGCAGACAGATGGAGATGAGGACGGAGTGAGTAAGTGCATAAAAAAAGCACGAAAAGGGAGGAGAAGAAGAAACTTAAGGGAGGGTGGAGAAAAATAATGACAAAAAAAAATAGAGTCAGACGAAACACAACTTTGGAATTTGAAAAGAAAACAACGGCAGCAAACCCAGCTCCTGTCTGGTATGAGCTAGAGGAGATGCCCAGCAGTAATGTGGGCTCATCCACATCTTTTTGATACCCTGGGTGTAGCTGTTGGCACCAGATTACATCAACCTAAATAACAATTTTCCTTTTACCAACATGCAAGCGAGAATAGACAAATAGAGTGCCAAAAAATAAAAATAAAAAATCTCAAAATGCACTGAACAAGTCAAGCTTTTCACCAATAGAATAACTCCATTTTGGGGGTTAATTGGAACTAGAGAAAAGTGGCGAGGTGGAAGTGAAAGTGCAGAAGAAGGAAGAGGCAGCAGATGTAAAACGTACAAAAGCCCAAGTGGTTGAGGGGTACGCGGTACGAGCCACGAGCCAGCCACGCAAACACAGACCCAGACCCGAATGTGTGCGCATGCACGCACGCACGCACGCAGACACACACATGCACATGCACACACGCACACACACACACAACCGCCTCATCCCCCTCATCTCCCCTCCCTCCCGCCTTCATTTTTCCAGGCCTCGCTCTGACTGCGACTTGAGCCAGTTTCCACTCTGGTCTGGGGTGTGGTGCACGCTCCTGGGAGACTTTGACTGCAGGACCAGTTAGTCAAAACAAGGCCCGAATGCTAGACAGAGCGGGAGAGAGAGAGAGAGAGAGAGAGAGAGAGAGAGAGAGAGAGAGAGAGAGAGGCAGAGAGACAGAGACAGAGAGAGAGAGAAGGTTGAAGACAGAGGGGAGACAGAGTTGGAGAGAGAGAGAAAGAGCAACTGTGCGTACAAGGTGAGATAGAGGCAAGTCATGGACTGTTTTTAACCCAGAGTCTGAGCCAAGGAGAGAGACCCAGACAGGATAAACTTTTTTTAATACCCATAATACAGGTGCTTTAAAAGCCATCTGTGTGAAGAAGGAGCCATAGGAGGAGGAGAATAATGGCAAAGTACAGGAGTTATACACAGTGAGGAGGCAGTAGGTGCTCCAGAGGAGAGAGAAGCATCAACTGCAAAAACACTTCAGACTAACAGGGGACAACAACTCCGCTGCACATGCAAACTTAAACACATTAAGGGCAGAAGTGATGCGCAAGCTTTGTTAGCCCACCCTGTTTTTATTCCATTTATTTCTTTACTTTCGAAAAACAAAAGGGAGTAATTGAAAGTCACAGATGTACAACATCTTGTGGCGCACTTCAAGTTGTGTTGCCACTTGGACTTGGCAGCAAAATAAATACTTTCACAGAGGTGAATCATCATCTTCCCTCAGTCACAGAGAAGCAGCGGAGAATATGAGTGTCCATACTGCGAATCATAAAAATCCACTATTTCAAAGCTGCAACACAAAAGAGAGACTTTAAAATTGAAAAAGGTGCAAAGACTCATCACATGGAGGAAAAAAAAAAAAAAAGCTAGAAAAGTGGCCAAAAAGCAGAAATCTCATGTATAAATGTAACACCCAGATGTACAATGCACACATAGCTCCCAACATACTCACTCAAACATAATGTAAATGCATACTGTAATACATGCTGTACTAGGACATACGGGAACTCACCCACACACACATGCCTATCCACAGGCAAATAGTAGACACAGACTTTAGAAACATGCAGCCACACACACACACACACACACACACACACACACACACACACACACACACCACCAGTTGCACACACACACACACACACACACACACACACACACACACCCTTTCATAGCTGCTGCATTCCGTGTTTTATATGCTCTCTTTTATTCATAACATTGCATTTTACACCACAGAGTCTGGAGCAGATTAAGGGTTGTCTCCTGCTGTATGCTCGTGCTTACTCTACCCCAAAGAGCCTGTATGGTATTTGACTGTTCTCAAAAGGCAATATGAACTTGAACATCTGGCAATACTGATCTGTGAAAATGTTAATAAAGGCTTCTCCTGAAGCAACACTTGTTTTATTGTTGAGTCACAAACTACCAGCTCCAATTTTAATGTTTTTTCTACCTCTTCTCTTCTTCCTCTCTTTTTTCATTTAACTTTGCATGAAAGTAACACTTTGTGGTATTTAATGTGATTAATAAGTTAAGCGATTCATGTCAATTTGGATGGGCACCAGTGTGATAACATTTTATTTTGGAATACATGGAAAGTCACCCTGTTGGAGTCACAGGCAGCTAGAAGCTATACACAGGCTGGGATCACGGGACACAAGTAGAGGCGCAGTCAGTGCTACAGGAGCCTATAATAGAAGTCACCTCTTGTGAAAGGGAAATGCTGTTGAAGGGAGTGACGCTCTATTCCTGCCAGTCCAAATACCTGGCGCTGAGAACCAGGAAGACCGGGGTCGGGGGTGACCGAGCAGAATCTTATCTGGCCTGCCCATTGGTCTATTGGTATTGAAGTCGGGCGTTAACAAGTACGCAGCCTGCTAATGCTCACCACTGGGGCAGATAGAGAAGGAGGCAGAGGGCATTCTCGGACTCTTATCAGACCTAGTGTTTCCTCTCCTCCTGCCGTGATAGGGCCCCTCATCCTGTAAGCGAGGCTATCATTGTTATTGCAGTCCTTTCTCTCGTCTCTGGTGGTGACACTGTATAGCCGATGTAAAGGATGTGTAGCTTTTTTAAACAGTTAGGCAGCGCAGCCTTCGCCTAGTTCATGTTGTGTCAGCACAAAATAATGTTTGTAGAGTGAGAAGGTATCCAGAGGAAAGAGACAATCATCCTGAGCTGCCATGGTCATTGTTCTTAGAAACTCAGCTTTGCTTTTGCAAGAGTCACAGGACCAACACTACAACAGATCTCATTTGACAGCTGCATTTCTACTTTATTATAGATTTTGTCAATGTAAACACAGATTCAGGCGTTTGTGGTCAGCTCAGACACCTGTGAACCGCAATCACCAGGAATCTCACATCATAAGAATGCAAACATAGAGCCCCTCTTTTAGTTTTACATTCAATCCATTAAGAAACCTCTCAATAACAAACACATGACAGATCTCCAGTTGTGGTGAGCTGCTTGCTATTGTTCCTATTGCTACTTTGGGCACCTTTTAAAACAGAAGTGACAATACCTTGAAAAAGACCAAATAAGAGTAAATTGCATTTTATTTTTTTTTAGTAAAACTGATTTGTGTTGTTAAAAAATAGAATAAAACCGTGTATTAAGATGAATATCTCGCAGGCTCATACTCAGTACTCACTGTGCCACATGTTTGAATCGAACATTACCTATGTTGTGTTTCTTAGACAGTGACAGTAATCTCATAAAAAATGCTATAACCACTTTGCGAAGTGTCAAATGTGCAGAGTGACAAGAATTGGCAAGTTTATTCCAGTGACAAAAGCCCCTCCTCTCCCTTTAACCTTTTGTCATCCTCTCTACAGTAAAGAACCTGCATACACATCGTCTCCTTTCCACTCCAGTCTGGCCTGAAGCAGCCAAGCTTCACACATGTTTGCCTTACACATTGTTGCTTCAGCACCTGTCTCTGATGCTTGTCTTTCCATCAAACAACCTCATTCACATGTCTCACGTCCTCCTGCTTCTGCATTCACAGTCTGTTCTCGCCCCTGCTGCTGTGGATAGGACTCATCAGCACACCGCCTTTGTCTTGCTGTTAATATGCCTCTATTCTGTGACCGCCCCCTCTGAGCCACGATGTGTTGTCACAGTGTTCAGGTAGCGGCTCTAAATAGCACGGTCTGCTGTAGCAGCTTGGCTCATATTATTTTAACAACACAAAAGGTGCACCTGCCGTGAGCTTTGTCAATGGCAATCACTGACTTGTGCATGTGTTTTGGATTTGTGCGAGTGGGCTTGTATATTCTCAAGTGTGTGTGTGTGTGTGTGTGTATCTGCTTGTATCTGCTTGTCTGACGCTGGCGGGTACTGTGGAGTAGAATTAGCCTTTTTATAGTTTTTACAGGGCAGAGGAGACTTCTCTGACTTCTCATTTCTGACCACACTCCCCTGATATAAAACAGTGACACCAATCCAAATCATAAGATTATCCAGAAATACAGAACAGAGAGAGAATAGAGAACAAAAGGAGTTCCTACCCTCTTTGGCAACCAGACGTGGGGATGGGTCTGTGTGAGATGGTGTATTGTAGGATAATGATGAGCTACCTGTAATGAAATGAGATAATGAATGACACCATAGACAAGCACAAAAAGATATGAATAGAATATATGAGCGTTCAGTAATTAACAGTGTTACACATTATTGCACTTATAAGGTTCAACATTAGCAGTATGCTTCTATAAGTGTTTGGTTTATGATCTTGCAGGATATTTACAGCTGTGAATTTATATGACGAATAGCTTTAAAGGAATCCAATCCAATCCAATCCCAATTTTATTTATTAAGCACTTTTTAAAAATAACACTGTTGACCAAAGTGCTGTACAATAACAATGAAATACAAAAAAATCTCACATTAAAAGTACAAAAAAGACAGTTAACAGTTAACCAATGAAAAGGCAACATCTCAGACTATGTCAAAGGCCGAGGAAAAGAGGTGCGTTTTAAGAAAAGGTTTAAAAACAGGCAGTGAAGAGGCCTGCCTAACGTGTAAAGGCAACTCGTTCCAGAGTTTTGGAGCCGCAAATGCAAATGCCGGATCCCCTCTGAGTTTCAACCTGGTTTTCGGGGCCACTAAGAGCAGCTGATCAGCAGACCTGAGAGACCGTGAAGGTACATAAAGTTGAAGTAGGTCAGAGAAGGTAGAAGGAAGGGGAAGGAAGGTGTATTTCAGAGTAACCTCAGTGCACCCTTACTGAAGCAAGGGTGACAAAAACCTCAATAGGTTACAACAATAGCCAGCAGGTGGCAGTAAAAAGTTCAGCTCAATTACTGTCACGCAGCACTATTGAGTCCTTTTCATCTTTTGAATTGTGTTCCTGCTTTATCTTAAAAAAATAATCTCAGAAGGAAAATAACTCCTGACACATAAATCTAGTTCCAAATAAAGCAAAGCCAGCACACAGACAGTCCTTTAAACGTCTTTAATACGAAGGAAAAAGCCCGTAGCCTGTCAGCATTTTAAGGGCAAACCCTGCTCCTTAATAATAAAGTCAGGGAGGCAAGACTTTGCTTATGTCTGCCTATTCATTTCACCTTATGGAGCAGAACTCTGCGCCGCATTCCTCCACTTACACAGGCACCCTGGGCGGCACCAAAATGCTCTCTTAATTTTAGCTGCCCCCAGGCATAAATCAGCGAGTGGAAAAACAGACCCAAAAATGCACAGAGAAAACACAAGAGCAGCTACTACATGGGTAGTGTTGAGATTGAGCACTAAGAAGGGGGGAGCTGCTGAGTGGGGAAGATACCTTTTGTGAATGGAGCAACATAAAAAAAGAACAAACAAAAAGCTGTAAAGAAAGATTCAATTTGTGATGTGCTTTTCTTGAGATTTGGTGTAGGATTTTTACCTAACTCACTGTGCTGCTGGTGCTGGGATTGGGGGGTGAAGGGGCCCATGGTGGCCGACTAGGGGTCTGTTTTTTTAGGGGGTGGCCGGGGGGGGGGAGTGGGGTGCTCCACAAATGTATTCTAACCTCCCAACACCCCACCCCTCCCAATTCTACCTACTCCACGGCACCCCCAAGGCTCTGGGTCTAGTTTAGAAACCTGGGGGCCTCAGAACAGGGGAGCCATTGTATGAGGCAGGGTCCCTGCTCAGCAATCAAATGCAGCTCTCCGTACAAAAATAATTCCACACGCAGAGTGTAAGCGCGGAGGGGCAAGCGAGCCACCAGAGCACCATCTCTGGAATGAGGGGGAAAGTGTAAGAGAAAGATGAACAGACTGACAGAAAAAATGAGGGCGAGGGAGAGAAGGGGGAGGAAGGGGTTGTTAACCCTTTTCCTACTGTGTGCCACATATGTGGGCTGACCCAGACAGGCAAACAGGCAGCATTGCTGAGAAAACCTCAAACCATCCCACAGACAAATGCAGGGCTGCTGTACGAGAGAGAGTGAGAGTGAGCGAGAGCGTAGGGGTGAGTGAGGTAGACAGAGAATGAGAGCGAGGGAGAGGGAGAGACCACAGCTGACAGTTTGGTGGAGGGAATCTTGGCTTTGCTGCCTATTTATTTGGACGGCCTCTTCCTCTCTCAGAAAACAAACATGTCCCGGTAATCTGACAGCACAGTGGGAGGACTGGCCAATGTTCAGCTTCTAAGACCCTCACTCTCTTCCCCTCTCCTGTCACATCTGCTCAGAGTCTGTGAGATTACATAACATCCACAAACAATTTTCTTTTGTGTCATTCCTATGACTGACGGCTCTTTCAAATGCTCCCGTCCTCCAGTTTGGCACACCCATAATATTGACAGAGGTCCTTCAGGGCTTGCTCAGCATTGTAACGGACCTCCATTGGGCCCCTGCTGTTTATCCTGTAGAGCTATGTGATACCATTGCCTCAAACATGTGGTCTGAGCTTTGTCAACAAACTGAGGGTCCCAGTCCCCCGGTTTTGGGCATCCTGCCACCTCAAGGGGGCTGAATGGTCTCCAGCCAACGGTAAGTCATCCTTTTAGCTTTATAGGATAAAAGACTGCACTGACTAGCCCTGCTGTCTGACTTCACGCCAGCCTTACATAGTGAAATTTCCAACAGGTCTTCCAAACCACAAAGTATCATTCGTCATTGCCTTCCAAAACAACCAATGTGAGTGTTTTCTAACATCTAATTCACATTGTTTGTCAGCCGTGTTGAGCAAGTTCAAATGTATTTAATTACTCATTACATGCTACTGATCGAAAAAGTAATTACATCAATTTACTCATTTCTCAAGCACAAAATAATCAGTTACATTAATCATTACTTTGCGTTAATTACTCAGCCTCCAGCTCTGTCAAAAGTGCCTTTAAACATAACAGTCTACACACGCACGCGTCTCATATTCTGTTCTTAACCCAGAAATAGAAAATGAGGCAGTCTGGTTTAACCAGTGGTCAGCTATGCTTTGGAGGTATATTCTGACCATCAACAGCTAGCTTAATGTTAGCTTAAATATAAGTATTGGGTTTCAGCTCAGTTCAACAGCTAATGGTACAACTGTTAAAACCAAGGCCTTAAAACCTCAAGTTTTTGTGAGAAAAAGTTACGTGTTGTCGAGGTTGCTAGGGCGGGCACAGCTGGTGATGCAGAGAAGAGAGAGAAAACCCGCCGTGTGCCAGACCATCTCATTTCAGTCTACGACGGCTACGATGGCTACGAAGGGCCACACCTTTGTGTCCACCGAAGGATATGGCCCCTGAATTGGGACACAGCTATAGTGTTTCTTCCGATTGTACACACACACTATCAGAGCAAACGTAGACCAAACGTCACTTTGCCATGACCTTAATCTTCCCCTTACTTAACTGTATAGTTGCGATGCACAGGCATTGCAGTAAGATATGTTTTTTGTCATGGTTTTGCACCAATTCTCCAATATCCACATTCTTAACTGGCAATTGGTTTGCAAGTACAATTATTATGCACCTCTAAGCAGCTAGCTTCAATTACAGCTGAGCTCATCTCAGTGTTTACATGACTAGCAACTGCTTATTATCCTCCCCCACTTATGCTAATGTGATATGTACATAAATTCTTGTAGTGTTGAGTGTCTGCACCCCAGCAGTCGAGTGAGCAGCCACAGACTGCTTGCTCTGTAATGGTGGCTAACAGCAGACAGCTAACAGTAAAGGGCGCGGAGCCAGGCCGTTGAGCCCCTCTGCACCAGTGATAATCTGCCAATTGAAAGAACTAATGCAAGGGGAGCTCAATAAAAATGTTGTGAGAGGAGAAAGAGGGGAGAGAGTGAGTGAGAGAGCGAGGGAAAGAGAAAGAGAGAGAGCTCTCCAGACCTCCTTTTTCCCTACTCAGCCTTCGAGCCCAGATGTTTATGGTCTGTATAAACTATTGAGGGCTCGAGAATGTCCCCCACTCTGGAGCGAGCAGCAGCAGTGCAGAAGCCCAGACTTATCTCTCTCTCTCTCTCTTTCCCTCTCTCTCTCTCTCCCTCTCTCTCTCTCTGTCTTGACTCCCTCACTGTAAATCCATCCAGACACACAAGCAATGGCGACAGCTGGGAAACAGAACTATTGCTATCCTCCAAAGGCACTCAATCATGACCACCTCGGACCGTTTCCACACACTTTTAAAAAATAGCTCACCCCCTGATTTTTTTTTTTTTTTCTATCTCACACTCGCGTTCTATAACTGTTTCTCCTGCTCACACCCTCCTGCCCTTGTCCTCAAGTAACTACTGCTAAAGCTATCTGTCAAGGATATTTTTTTTCATCAATTTCTAATATTATGTTTCTTCAGGTCTACAGCAGATTTGCTCTCAATTCTCTGTCTCCTCACTCCCTCCTTTCATTTCTGCCTTCTTCCCACCTCTTTCTCCCCCTCTCCTCTTGCATCTCTGTGTGTCGGGAGGATACAGTTCTCTCGTTGTCTGAGGTTTCTTGCTCCGCTCCGTTTCCAGCACATGTGGTATCAAACCGACCTACATGGGTGCGATAAAGCAAACAGTCCGCGGTCCCTCCCTGACAGACTAATTTGAACAAATTCTCAAATTGCACCCAAAATTGAAAGCACATTGGGGTGCGGGCGGCCATCACTTATAAAAATCTGGATAAGTGACCAACAATGAGGCCAAAATAATGCATGGGTAACTACCCTTGTTACTGCAAGCAGCTGGGCAGCCAGACAGATGTTCAGATTGTGCCCACAGTTGCACCAGCGTGGGCGTCTGAACGATATTTCTGCGCATGACGTGGCAGGAATGTTTTGTTATGGTATGGCTGTAGGGTGGGGAAGTATGTCCCTGCCCCGTGCCGAGTGTACATACAGCGCTTAATGACTCTGAGGAATGTTAATCAGAGGTTCAATAACCAGAACCAAATGCACACATGATGCACACAGATGTGTATGAAATGATTGCAGTATCCCCTTGGACCATCCATCTTTTGGTGGAGGATGGGGGGTAATATAGTAAAGATTGGTGAATGGAATTGGAGGAAGACATCACATGACCTGTAATCACTAATACTTCCAGGGCTTGGCCCAGGCTTTCCCCTCCTTCTCTCTTTTTCTGTATTCTGGAAGCTCGGCCCAGCTCCAGCTCTCGTGAGCAAAGCCAGAGGTCTATTTTCTGGACGGGGTTACTCCTCGTCTATGATTGTGTTTGTTTGTGCTGCGGGGGGAGAAGAGAGAATGGCTTTAGTTTCCAAATCATCAGCCCTGCAGGGTCTGCATGAAACCTCAGCCCTCCTCATCTTCCTTCTCCTCCTCCTCCTTCTTCTTAGTCTTCCTCAGACGTTCATTTACTAACATGGTTTCTCTTGCCCTCAGGCTCCCAGTGTCAATAATACACACTGCTCGCTTCTCAGAGAGCTGCCCCAAAACAGGTCAGTCAGTCCAGGCGCGGGACGGGAGCATTCATCTTTTTGATTGTCGGGAACAGATCCAAAGCAATTTCAACTGGCAAGTGGAGAGGATTCCCAAGACATCTCTTCTGTCTCCAAAACACACAAGGTCTAAATCAAAAAAAGGACAGCAATGGGCAGAGTCGCGGTGCAGCACGCCTAAGCCGTGGCTAAGTCCCGCAGCCAGTGGCCATAATGAAAACTGCTCTGCGGAGTGTGCCCAGTGGCGGTCAGACAGATCCACCCGCTGCAGTGCTACACAATGAGGCTGTTATACTCATGACAAGCATCTCTCTCTGCCCAGACGCTGTGCACAGAGAAAACTGTTGACACCCACAAAATGCAGTTCCCATTACATCACACTGAGGCCCATCACAATTTTTTGGGAGTAATGTTAAATTTAGTTGAGCCATCAGTCACTCCACCCAGCGTGGTGTCATGATATTCTGCAGCCGCAGCAGACGCAGCTCTCACTGTCTCAAAGTACAGAATGAAAAGAATTCTCTGTATGTCCACCAATCACATTACTCATGATCTGCTTATTTTCATAGTAAACAGTGGATGAAGCTATTGTCTGAACTAGACATTACTGTGTATTCAAAGCAATACCCGCACCAGATGTTACATCTTGTATTGAAATGCAATTTGCATACTGCCTCAGAAAATTGGCTTCGTTTCCCCGCCGAAACATATGAAGCCGGATTGCACCGAGGAACTCTTCAAAGGTAAGAGGCTCAAATTTAGTTGCCTCCGTTGCAAATTGCAGATCAACTTTCTTTGCTGTGCTGAACACACAGGCCTAGCGTGATTCCTGAGGCAATGCACCTGGGCTTCATCTTTCTGTGGACCATGTGGAATAAGGCGCTGCAAAGTGTAGTGGAGGGGGGCAGTGGTGGGGATGCAGTTGATGGTTATCTCGAGAGGGGAAAGAAACCCTCTTGGTTTCCACAGCTCGTGCTTAGTACTGGGTAGACATTATGGAGAAATTAGTTTCCAGTAAAAGCAATTTCATTGTTTATTGATGGTAATGTGAATATGGTGCGGTGACAAAAAAAAAAGTGTCATGTTGTTTGCCCGGGTTTGGCGATTTTTCACTCTAACTTCTCATCCAAAAGTGGAGAAAAGTATATGAAAAGAGGCTTGTGTTTTGATTGAAAGTTGATTTTGACTTTTCTTTGGCAAAGACGGATGGCAGTGCAGACTTCAGCTGAGGCACAGTCAGCATGTACAGCAAAAATACAAAGAGCACAGTGCATCAACATTACTGTCCTTTTGCTGATGATTCAATATGTTCTTCATTTTTCAGTTCTGTTTTCTATTAATAAATTGGAGTTCAATATATGCTCCGTAAGCCATTAACTGATCATCATACATTGTTCCTCTTGATTTGCCTCTTTGCTTATTCTTGCACTTAATTTGCACTGAGTGTACTTACTTTCCCTGAGGTAATTGAGATGAGAGAGAAGCACTTCGGCGTTGTACATGGTGGTGAGCCGGAGGAAGTCGTCCTTGCTCATCTTGCAAAGCTCTTTGCCGTCGGTGTTCTGAAACATGGCTGTGTCGATCTCTAACAGGCCGTATTCCTTGATGGCCCACTCTAGCCACTGGCGCACATGGTCCTGGGACCACAACGACGGGTCTGCGGGAAGACAGCATAGAGCTGTGTTGAATGTGAAAGGATTGATTGTGGACAGACAGCAGGGAAGACAGAGCCGGGAGTGCCTCTCTAAGGTAAAGGGAGGGGGAGAAATGAACAAATTGGAAGCAGAAATTTATATCAGGAGCAGACGTTGTTTAGCTAGTTGTAAATATTCTTTGTCTTATTTTAACCATATGAATCGGGTATGCTTGAGTGGGATGACTCATATTAGGTTTCAGGTAAATCATCTTTCAGAGTAATATTCTGAAATCCCTTCCTGTGATCAAACATTGTAGTACATTTTGCTTTATTTAAGCTAAATACAAAGTATCTGCAAGAACTACTTGACCCAAGTCTGATATACTGCACAGCCAAGTTGGAAAACCAAACCCCAAACTTACCACTTGTGGTTAAGGAGTGGCCTCCATGTAGAGCTCCTATTAGTTTGATAGATGAGTGGCCTTTTGCATCAGTTTAGTACTAACACTTGAATAGCCTTTATAATGGAAACTTTATCAAGGCTCCGTCCGATTTTAATTAAATGAATTAGATGTGCTCATTTTTTGGGAAAATACAGTCATTCTCTCTGGCTCATGTGTAACAAAATAATCAACTTCGGTATTAAAATTAAAGGCTTTAACCTCAAAACTGCACTTGTTACTCCCTGAACTGTATTATTCTGCATGCTAAAAGATCAAATTTGTACAAACAGTGGAGAAATATATTGGTCTGGCAGACAAGCTGACATCTCTCTACCTGCACACATTCAGCTGTGCTCCCATGGGTGACGTAATACACTGGAACAATGCTTTACACCATGAACTGGGTACATAAAAACTGGGACTCATAAAACATTTACAGCATTGGCAAAATGATACCAAAAGAGAGGGGTGATTCTGTCTGAACTCACAGCAGCAGCAGCAGCGCGGGAGAAACACCTGGTACAATTTGCACCTTTATAAATGTGCAGTGAATATACAGATACAGCGCAGTGGTGATCACATAGCTAAGTCTTACCTGCAGGTACAATGACTCGACGCTCATTGGTGGTCATGTTGGGGGGAGGGGCATTTTTCTCATCCATGTAGTTTCCATAGTTCATCTGAGAAGTGTCGTTACCCCCCACCAGCTTATTGCATTTACCCACACTGCAGTCCACTGGAGACTCCCTGCTACACAAACACACACATACAAGTAAGTTGTAAAAATATTATCAGCAGATAAATTGGGTGTTGTTGGTTTTCTTTTCCAGTCATTTACTTTGGCACGGGATATTTAAGCCCTGCACTCGCCAGGGCCAATTATATCAAAGATTAGATGCAAAAGTGAAGCTTAGTTGTGGTAAAGAAATGGCCATTTAAAGAAAAGAAAAAAAAAAAGAAAAAAAAAAGTCATATTTCACACAACACAGAAGAATGTAAGAACACAGGAAGTGGCTGTCATGCCATACCTGGATCCATTCATGTGCTCATATTCTCTCTTGACGTTGACCCGCACTGGCTGGTTGATCCACTCCTGCTGGGGGGGTAAAGGGTTGATTTTGTGGGTCTGGCCGTAGTCCTGTGTGCCAGATGCAGTCATGTCTGTCTTGGGGAGAGGGGCAGCAGCAGCGTACGGAGGCTCAAATAAGGACTGGTCTTCACTCACCACTGATAGCGCCTCCTGGAGGTGGAAGGAGCAAATATTAGGTATGTGTTTCTTGACTCACTTAACAAGTGAGAAGGTCATGTACAACCATTCTGTCCTACACCCTTAATGGAACTGCTTCACATTTTGGGGAATACTGTCATTAGTTCTATTCTCATCACATATAACATGTTAATTAAAGAGCTTTAGGTGCTTTCTACAGAGCCAGGCTAGCTGTTTCCCCTGCTTCCTTTGTGCTAAGCTAAGCTAAGCTAACTGCCTGCTGGCTTTAGCTTCATATTCAATGAACAGATATCACAGTGGTATCAATGTCATATTTGCTCCAAATGACCAACTATTCCTTTAAGAGTGGGAGGACACAGTCATCCAACAAGAATGATTAGAATACACTGAAAATCATGAGCAGATACAACATCAAGTCACTCATTTGACATTACCCAGAAACTTGTGATGTCAATTTTTCAGTCTCTTGTGTATTTCTGTTTACAGCAATTATGTGCAGTTATGGGTCATATCACAGTCTGGCATCCTAAGTGGTTTGTGTACACAGCCCATGTAGCAACTGTCATTTCCTGTTGATGTTAGGATGACTTCAATCATGCCCACAGTGGAGTAAGACGGAGTTGTAAGATTGGAGGCATCCAACGTACCGGTTTACTTACATAGGATCCATTAGGTAAGGTTTTTCTACCAGTAATGAGCCGTTAAAAGGTTTACAAATAAAACGGAAAAAAAAGTTTTGTTTTTTTTTGTTTTTTTTAAATCAAGAATCTCTCATTTTCTCATGCTGACTTTACAAAAGTATCCTAACAAATTTCCCTGGCTGTGTAATCGTTTTCTCTTGCCCGTTATCAGTATCCTCTTAACTTGCTGGACACAAAAATCCCCTGTCAGGCCCTGATGTGTCTGTCTTGTCTGGGCCTTGGGCTTCCCTCCACAGCTGAAGACTCAACAGAAGCAGGGGGGGTCACGGCTACACTGACCCCTCTGCTGTGGCTCAGCTGGAGCAATGTAAGTTTATTAAAGAAAACAAACGCAGAAACTCAGGGCCGGCCAAGATATTACGTGGTTTCAACATGCTCCTCGTGTAATGTCTTGGAAGTAAAGCATGGATTATGCACTTGGTGGGTTACATTTTAACATGCAGATGTCACCACTTGTGGTGTTTGATAGTGAACAGAGTTGGGTAATGTCACCATCTCAGACCTGTGCCAGGCAATAACTTTTAGCTGGCACAGAATGTAGGGACTGCTTCACAATGACTTGATGAGTCAGCCTTTGTTATAAACGCCCTATCCATCATTGTTAAAAACAATCAAAGAAACAAATACAAAAAAACAACAAGTCAGAAAGCTAAATCATTACAGTCATATGCCTCTGCTGAGGATTAGGCTCAGGTCTGAGGCACATCTGGATCTGATAGGATCTGATGGCACAGCTTAGACCGAGACGTGTCTAATCCCCAGGGACTGAATTATTTCATTCCAAAATGCCACATATCTGCTTCAGGGGGAAAATGCTACTTGATATTCATTGATCAATATTTCCAACATGTCGTTTGCATTCTCTAAAATGTTACTTTTATGAAAGTGAAATCCTCCTGATCTCACATAACTTCAGTGCCATTCCTTTCTAAGACATTTCATGCGAGTAGAAAGTCTTCACTTAGGCCTATTCAAATGACAAATGTCTCTTTTTGGGGTAAACGTTCGAATCGGCACATACGGAGACTGACTATAATATGAATGTGGTATATACAGTATGTGCACGAAAACACTAAAGTCACAATAAATGTCAGGGATGCTCTCTCGCCAACTCTATTTTGACAATAAGTTGAAAAATACAACATTCTTTTAGCTACAGCAATCACAAACCGGGTGTCTCTATGGCAGTTATAGCTGCTTTATATATAATAAACACTAACAAAGTGATAATGTTTTTACATGTAAGACAAGAAATGATATGGCTGAGTAAATCTGAGTTCTCAAACAAGAAACATAAGCAAGAAGAGTATTGTAGTTGATGACAGTATTTTTGATTATGATCACCTATATGCCAATACTTGATCTATGTTTTTGACCATATACTTAAATAGTAATTGTCAGCCACTTTCTAACTATAGTAGTTGAAATAACTGGTACTTTACAGACAAACTTATCTAACAAAAGACAGTGAAAGGTGAAGCCTTTGCTCTGTATAATTCATTTTCAGAAGTTATGGCGACTTTTGCTGTGGAAAAACTGTGTTTGCACCATAGTGCCCTCTGTTGTAATGCCACAGCCCTGTTACTGGCTGTAAAGTATGGATACAAAGATTTACAAAGTCTTATAGTTACGTTTTAATCCACCTATTATTATTATTCTGGCTTAATAATATAATGAAGTGAACTGAGAACTCTGCATCAAACTAAATTTAGAGAAATCTCAGGCACTATATTTAATGTCTCTTCCCACTGTTAGAAATAGCTAGGCCTGCGCCATATAACAAACACAAAACAAACTTTGGACATTTCCTAAAGTACTGCTTTTCAGGTTAATGGTTGGATAAAAAAAAGCAGAACCTCTCCAGAAGCATTTAACCATCTCGCCAGAATTAGATTTTCCAGTGATTTCATCAGTGGATCCATCATAGTCTGAACACTGGCAGCAGGACTCACTATCTGAGCAGAGCACAGCAGCTCGTCTGCGGATGATAAAGTGTGGAAGAGTGAGGGAATGTCTCATTACGGCCCGATAAGGGCTCAGTCGGCTATTTTGACTGTTACACGTTATATTTACAGTGACATATCAGCCCGTGCAATTGAAACCATGATTGGCAAGTGGTGTGTGCCTATCAAGATCGCAGAGGGTTTTTTAAAAATAGGAGCTCGCCACGCTCATGAGAAGACGCTGAAAGGATGACAGAGCAGTGCCAATTTGCTGTGTTTTATTTCCAGTATCTGAGAGGAACACACACATACTGCCAGTGAGGGCTACAGGCAGTTACTCTCTTTTTTTTGTTTGTCTATCTCACAATGTCCACAGATAATTTCTGAAATGGTTAAGTGCCACTTTTGAGCACTTCAGATGAACTTCTCCTGAAGACCTTGCTTAAAATCTATAATAATCTCTAGAAAGCTTCTGAAATAAAAACATTTGGTCTTTGGAAAACATTTTTTTATAAGATTTGAATTCTAGTTGTGCAATATATCTTTCTACAGTGCCACAGACAAAGGAGGGAAAAAAACATCAAATAAATCATAGCTCAGCTGTGAAGCTGCAAGCCCAGTTATAAGCATTGTGTGAGTGTGACACCTGCTGGGAGCCACCTCTGTTCTGTTTACATCAGCCAAGTCTATCTCTCCAAGTGCGTCACAACGCCTGTGGAGCAGACTGAATATATATATATATATATATAAATATATATATATGCAATAGCTCCAACATCCAAATTGCACGTGTGTCTGTTTGGCGTTCACACACAGCCATCTAAGCAGTAGCCACGCCGGGGTATGGGGGGGGGGGGGCGGGTGGGGGGGGGGGGGGGGGGTGGAGGTGGGGGGGCATTCCTGTCTTTTGTTTAAGAAGGAAGAGGAAACCTGTCAGGAAAAGATTGTGTAGGACAGGAAGCTCTCATGGCTAGAGAGCCCTTCCTTTCTTTTAGCGGGCATGAATGCAGCTCACAGCCAGTCATTTACACTCAGGGATTCAATTATGATTACATTAAGTCACACAACTTCTCGCTTTGTTACAGACATCCAGGCTGAGACATTCATATCCTCCTGTAGTATGGCATTCATCCCCATGCAGCACATAACAAAACACTCAGAGTGCTGTGAATGACGGGATTCAAAGTGACTATATATGCAGCCTGACATTTTTGTCTGGCCAACGTTTACACTCCTCCAAAACTCACACCACACCCAGCCGCCACAAACCAGCTACTTTAAATTTCCAAAAGAAAATAAGTCACATGCATCACTTTTCAGCAACAATAAGAGTAAATGCAGATGCTGCAGCTGAATTCTTCTCAGCTTAGACTTGTTAACCAGAGGACACAGACTGGACGCATGGCAGGGTGAACTAATAGGGACTTGCCATTCAACATCTGGTGGCTGCAGCCATAATACATCTGGAATTTGACTGTCGGGGGCCAGTAGCCAATGTTAATGTAGACCAGCGCTCTTGACTACCAACATACCATTTCAAAATAGTTGTGTAACTATATAAGGAGCAAGCCAAGGTATTATTGTGAAGCCTTGTGGTTTAAAGTGTTGCAAACTGTGCAGTTACCGCATGAAGTTACCAAATGACAGCTTTCCTTACACTTTGACAAAACTCTCTGTCCGACAAAACGGAGGGAAAGCACTCTCAACAATCAACAGCAATAAAGAGGGAATGGTTATTTCTTTTTAAAACACTAAATCATCACAGTTTTTTTCTGAACAACGACAGGATCTTCGGACCGAGCCGGGCGATGTGCCACACCGCTGTTGCGCAGCTCGACACATCATATCCAGCGGTACATCCAGTCATAGCTATTGCTCAATCCCCGCTTCCCAGACTAAACCAAATCGTTGAACTCGTGGATTACTTATACCTATATGAAATTACAGCCTACAGCGCGTTGTCTGAAACAAATAGCCACTCCTTTGTGTCTTTCCAGACGTGCGTAATTGTGCGCTTGGTCCCCAAAAGTCCAAAGCGTGATTCTGATTTAGCCTTAAATCCACACCGTAGCGTCTCCTCACAACCAGGCATCTTATTGAAAAAAGGACAAGGGATACTTTCAAAGAGAGGAGAAAAAGGAGGAAATCTCGTTACCGCTTTCAGACCGAGAGAAAAAAGCCGCTCATCGTCGTCAGATTGGAGGTCCCAGCTCACAGACCGACACAGAGGGGCATTTCAACCCATTGCTTAAAAAAAGGAGGCGCAACTCCGAAAAAGCAGTCTCCCACAAACTCATACACCCCGTTCTCCACCCTTACCTTAATAGTTCCGTCCATTTTGCGCAATTTTCAGCGGACCCCGACAATATCCCAAACATGACACGCTCCTGAATTAATTCCAGCCCCCGGTATGTGGCGGAGAGAAAGAGACACTTTTACCGGATTGAGTTTTTTCTTTCCTCTAAATTTGGGAAGTGAAGTCACCACTGTTGAGAAGGTTGAGAAGGAAGCTGTGTGTCACCGAAAGCCCTGCCTTCAAAAAAGCAGGATACTGTCCCAGAGAGATAAGCAGGGAAAACAATTGAGTTGTCGCTCCGCTGTTATGTTTTTCTGCTCGGAAATATTTACAGGATGGCTGCCTGCGTTGTGCACAGCCATTGCTGTGTAGCCTGCTGTAGAATAGTGATGTGTGTTTTGCTTTCCCAGTAATGGCACAGATCGTGTGGACGGGTTTACTATTTATCCGACTTATGAATTATTTCTGCACACATTTAATCCAGGTTTTCTGGAATGAGGTTTACTGTCACAGGACACTATAACTAATGTGATCCCATGTTTTAGAGCGCTTTTTGGTTCACGCCTACACTTCACACTTACATCTGGCCATGCCTCCATCCTTCTGTAAATCAACATATTTTCTGTTTTATTCTATATTTCAAAGTGAAAGTGATACATTGAATAAAGTTCATCTTGACAGATGTTTCTGTCAGACGTATAGGCTGCTGATGGAGCTCTAAATCAAGACAGCAGAGAGAGCTGAACACCTATGGCAGGAGCTGTTGCAACCTTGTCTTTTTTGTTACAGCTCTCTGTGAAGTTGCCCTGAGACACCATTAATAAAAATCCAAGCATTCAGTTCCTAACCGCACTATAGTCTGAGGGTCTGCTCTACACGTGTGCGTCTGCTGCTCAGCACAGGGCTGAATGGATGACACGCAGCATGCGTCAACAAAACGATCATAAATATATTTTTATCATTATTTTTACGAATTAACTTTGCTATTGTCATTCGATGGTTTCTCCCTCTACTCGCCTGAGCCTAAACAAAATCAGAAATCTTCTAATCCCCACCCCCACAAAGATTTTTTTTTCTTTTCGTCTACCCTATGAAATTGCCCTCATCAATTCAAGCATAATTTTAGTGCAGATGCTAGACATGGAGCCAGCTTTGAACGTGACCAGGCCAATAACACTGCAAGAAAAGTCCATTTTTACAAATCTATTGCCACTTGTTTTCTTTTTTTTTGTTTTGTTTGTTTTTTACTGAGGACAAATGAAACATATAAATCCAACAAGTTTGTAATTTAGATTTAGAGATTGAAAACAGACTTTAATCTGGATTGCAGTACTGTAGTTGTTTCAGGGATTTTTTAAACAAGTTTGAGTCTAGTTTGGAAAAATCTGATCATTCCATCAGTATCAAGAAAACCACATTTGATGGGAAAATAATACATTTAAGACTTTACTTTGGACAAAAGCGAATGTATCTCATTACACTGCCTGTTTTTATAATGTTTAACAACATAGGCCTAATACGACTGAGCTGAAATGACGATGAAAATTTTTTGCAGTGGTGGGGTTCTGCTTTGGGGAGCGGCCTATACGCCGCCGCGACGACTGACAGCAGGGCCGGCCTGTCTGCTTTCGACTCGGGGGTCTGGTGGGGCTGTGGGCCCCCACCCTTGGGACCACCACATCTGGATCCTGCTAAGGGTCAAGGCTTCTCCTGCCTGAGGCCAGTTCAGACTCGTGTAATTAAGGGAGACACCTTGTTTAACTCTTCAGTGACTGGTTTGGTTTCTTTATTTTTCATCTCTACATTCCTGTGTATGTGGGTTTGATTTATTTTAATGATGCCATTGATAAAGTGAGAAATTAAAGAGGTGATTACAATGTGACCTTGAGTTAGTGATTCACTATACAGGGCTTTATTACCACAAATACAAATATATGTTAAAATACCCATCCTGCCACTATGATACTGTGACTCTTTGGATTATGTCACCAGTTTCCATTAATAAACAAGTTACGTTTACCCTCCACTCCAATGTGGCGGCCAAGATTAGTTTAGGTTGTGTAAATAGATGAAATGTAATGTCATGTAATTTACAGGATGCTTTTCAAATGACGCTAAACCAACAGACAACATTACTCCCTCTCTGTATTCAAATACCTGCCACCCCCAGTCATAAAGCTGATTAAGAGGGCTGGGGGTCCAGGACCTACCAAGACCATAATGAATACAGTGGTAACAAACATTTTGGAAGGCCAATAAACAGATGCAAGTTGGTTTACACAGTGAACCACAGAACATCTGGCTTGACGCTGGAACTAGACAGCCAGACATTTCTGCCTTAGCCTACACCACGAGCCAGTAGCTCCTCTGTCTCTCCGCTGGGGCAACAAGCCAGAGGTGGGCGGACACTATGGAGAGTTTATGTTCAGAAGCCTTTCAATTGTTAGGCCCATCCTTTCTTCTTTAGCTTATACCAAGACCTACTAAGATTTAGAATATGGAGTTAAATGTCATACATGAGAAAAAAAAGGAGTGAGTATTGAGGCTTTTATTTGTCACATAGGCTCAACAAGTGAAAACAGTCTGACAAAGGGGAGATCTAAAGTGGGAATAAACTGAAGGGGGGGGGGGGTTCTTTAATGTTTAGCATTTGTTAAAAAAAAAAGAAAAAAGTACATACGTGTGGTCCTGTCCCAACCAAATGATCCATTTTCTTGTTTTACACTTTGTATCAAACCATTTTTTTTTTTTTTTTTTTTACATACACATGGGAAACTCAATCTGGTGTGGGAAATTATGTTATTTTTTCATATTCTGAAAGTTGTGAGAAACTTTTTGGCGGACTGTTATTACAATGAAGAAATAGTCCCAGTCCATGTGAGCCTGCTAAAGTTGCTGTTTATTAGACTGCAGACTTGTATTCAGATCATTCCTTCTCTCGGGCTAAAAGACAGCCCGAGTCAAAATACTGAGGGCAAAAAGTGGAGTCTGCAGCGCATATAAGCACGAACTGTCTGGCCCCTCGCTCTAGGCCATAATTAATTTGAGATTTATTTTTATTGGAGAGTTCCAGTCTCGCCTGGCCTTAACCAAACAAAACCAAATGCTGGGCCGTGGATTCGCTTGAATGAGGGATATTTCTTTTAAATTTTGTATTGAGGCGTGCCACATTCTGACCAATATCTCCGTGAATGTGTGTGAGTAAGTGAGTGCAGCACTTGCACGCAAATAAATGCACGCCAAACCTGATTCCGGGCAGAAAAAAAAAAAAAAAAAAAAACAAAAAAAAAAAACAATAAATAACATTATTGGAATGAGAACAAAAAAAATAATCTAGACTGCATTTCCAGAGCAAATCAAAGAAGCTTTGAGATGAAAGTAACTGTAAAATTCGAAGTTAGCTCGCCTTCCTGCTCAGGTCCCTCTAACCTCTTTCCCTCCTTCACTGGCCTCCTGTCTTCTTTATTTTAGGGAGCAGAGAGACTCATTTTAAAAGCATATTTTCTCCTAAAACATTCCTTGCCATTCAACTCCCTCACAACAAATCAGGAATTGTTCTGAGCCCTAAAACGGCGAGTGTCTCCGCAGTGGCACAAACGCTGCGCCTGGATGAAAAGAGCCCTTATTCAAAGGGGGAATAAGTCTTCAAAACATTAGCAAGTCGCCCTTGGAAAAATACCTTGATTATGGAGATATCACCGAGCTCGCCTCTGCATAATGGCTCATTTTAATGAGGCACAATCCGAGCAGTCACCCTCGGTATATTATTATGATGTGAGCAAACGTCGTCATGGCAAACCACCCAGATTCACAGAGACAACTGCGAGCAAAGTGCACGTTGAACATCATGTTGGGCATTAGCCTATATGGTTATACATGGTCTTATATCAAAAAGAAATATTTCATGGTTGGAGCGTCTCAGAAATGCAGGGTCTGCGCCATATGTGGCACGATGCAGTTTTTTTTAATGTGAAAACCAGATGTGCGCTGTTTGCTTTATTTACATTTTCAGGACTGTGGCAGAGAGAGAGAGAGAGAGAGAGAGAGATTCGTGACGTCAAGATGAACCATAACAGCAGTAGCTCTTGGATTGAAGACAAAAAAAAAAATCAAATCGATATTCAGATAGATCACAACAGTGACATCTCAACAGAGTCAACGTGCAGGCATTGCAGGGAGAATTAATAACAAGGTCCCGATCAAATGCAACAGGCCTGGCATATGTGCATGATGGTAAAGCCGCAAGTGTCAGAGCTGTTATCATTTAATGTTGCAATAATATTTTCTACTCATAAAATCAGGAGAAAATGCAACGTAAATACTTAATTCTACTCGTTTCTAATGCAAATAACTGATGATCGTTACATAATGCTCACTGACTGGAAATACACTTTTTTTTTTTTGGGGGGGGGGGGGGGGATAATGATATTGCAGGGGGTTTTGTTGCACATGCTTTTTTTTTCTCAGCCAGAGTCATAAGAAATGAAAGGACCCCACTTTGTCCCTCCAACATTACCTGATCGAAGAGACGGTGGTGTCTTACCTTGACGTAAGACGACGTGTCAGGGACAGTTTGAAACATGTCTACTTGACAGACAGGCCCAAGGGTGCTCAGTGTCCAGTGGGCCCTGAGGAAAGGAAAACGTAGACAATCACTCATAACTTAATCACATTCTTCTTCCTCTTATTATTATCATTATTATTATTAGTTGTTTTTGTGAACTTCCACATAGGGCACACGTGGGTTGCCGCTTCCACCAAAATACAGGGAAGTCAAATTTGCTTAATGGCCCCCTGCATGTATAACTGCTCACATAATGCCTTCATTCATTCATTCATTCTTTTTTCCCCCTTCTTCTTTCAGCGGTGGTCAGTGGTATTAGATATGGGCAGGTTTTAATTACAGCTGGCCATACATTAACAACATGAGCAGATGGAAATTACACCACGAACCCACTGGTAACATGAATGAATTACTCCAACAGGAGTAAGCTCCAATAGGAGCTGGGCAGCATGGAGAAAAAGGGGGCCTCATCCCAACCCCCATCACGTTTTCCCCCTAAAGCTTACCACATATTGAAACACTTTTCGCTTTAATAAGTGCAGCTTACAAAGTCTAGGGTGAAAGGGCACTTAGAGGACGGTGTCTTTAGCCCTTCCCTCCCTGTGCAATTATTAGGAAGGTAGTGGCATATACCATCACAAACGGCTGTTATATGGACTGTGTGATAAGGCAAATTAACGTATATGGACCTCTATAATGGCATCCAGGACGCACCATTAAAGTCCAACATATCTTAACAAGGCTTATGGGACACCTCTCTCCTGTTCAGTAGCATGCATGTTCTGACCTGTCAGGGTTATAAATATACAATCATGAACTTTTTTCCGACTGTGCATTTTAGCATAATTAGTGGTGGATGCAGATCTCAGGCCCTTGTGATCTTAAGCCAATACCTGACAGGGAAATTCAACAAAAATGAAAGAATTAAAAAAAAAACAAAAAAAAAAACACACAGGCAGACTTGTACCTTCTTACACGCGATCAGGAGTTTAATAGCACCACAATTTCTCCTTTTACTGCGCAATTTCACGTTTCTGCTGAAGTTTTTTTGCGCATTGAATTCCTGTCCCATGATAAATTAGCCAAAAAAAAGGGTGGGGGGAGTTATACATGAACGTGGCACGGTTTAAATACTTGTAAGGGACCTTTTTCTTTTTTTTTTTGTCTTCTCAGCTCCTGCAGGCAAACGCAGGGCTCGCCTCATAAAGTTCCCCAAATGCATCCAATTTCTACGCGGTAAAAAGAGCATAGGATACCGCATCTGCAGCCAATTAGGCAGAGGACGACTGGTGAATAACGGCGTGAACCTTCCTCTGAGACAGCCCCGTGGGCCGGGACCCCTCTAGTGTTACATTTTAAGCATCTTACCTTGCTGTTATCCATCATAAACGAGAGCCAACTGATTTTCAGCTAATACGGCATGGTCCACCCCCCCCCCCCCCCCTCCTTACCTATAGACTACCCTAAAGTGAGACTGCGACGAAGTGAGTGGTGTTTTTCGATTGCAAAAGTCAGATGCAACTCAGACCTCGAATAAGGTAAAAGTTTGAACAACAAGTCTGATGCAATAAGACACAAACATTAACGAGAATTGAGATGGAAGCTGCAGTTTCATTTCACTGTTGCAGTCATTTCGAAACGTGCATTTTTTTAAAAATCGATTGAGACGCAATCTACAGCTTTTTACAGTCAGTCTGGGCACAAATAATAACAAATAAAACAAGTGGAAACGATTTATAATCCTCCTGTGCACACACCTACGCTGCAGAGTGTGCAGGACTTCAGCAAAACGCACAATCCGCTTCTGTTATTTTTCACACTCACCTGTCGTTACCGTGTCGGTCGCTTGATCTCTTTCGATCGAATCACTCCTCCTCCAATTCTAAATAATTAGTCCCGTCCAGGCAAAGCCGTTTTCCCGATGATGATGACAGTGAGTTATTTTGAAAGGGGCTGAAAAGGAGCGCCCGGTGTATGAATGGAAATGTTCCTGAGATGGGAAAGCCGCGACCAATGAGCAGCGAGAGAAAACCTCCCCTTGCCTGCCGTGTGAGGCCACTGAACCATGAAATAAGGGGAAAGCAGAGAGAGAAAGAGCGTCATAAATCTACTTTGCAAAGTCTTCTGGTGGAGAGGGGTGTCGATAAATATGTAAAAGATATGTATATATTTTTTTTAGATGTTTTTGAGCTTGTTTTTATTTGCTATTAGTTATTCGTTTTTCCGCATACACCCCAGCTGCAGTGGCGCATGTGGGTGAACTGCTGTGTGAACAGTCAAGACAACTTCAAACGCGCCACAAGCATCTCTGCAAAAACATTTCTCTTCCAAGTAAATGTTATTGTCTCTTATATCATCTCACCTGCAAACCTCCCCTCCACAAATTAAGTGCTGGGTAGGGTGTGCTCACAGATTCATGGATTTATGCTCCATTATAACTACAGACATCATTTTTTTATCTGACAACTTTTCACAGAGAAATAAAAGATCATTCAAAAGGATCAAACTTGAAGTGAAACATTTCTGGAGAAATAGACAGCCTCTAGATTCGTACATTTCTGCTCTGCAAAGTAAACCCTCCAGTTAAAGCCAAATATCAGCTCTTCTTAAAAAAAAAGAAATGTGTGTAATTTATTTTGAATGATCAGGAGTTTCTATGCAGACACTCATTCATGTTCCAGCCTGTCCTCGTGGTGACAGTTCCCGTAGGAATACAACAGCAACACGAGTTCCTCCGCAGCGGGTTTGTCTTTTCCTGCTCAGTTGACCCCACTCAGTTCACTAACTTCATTTCCTTCACTTTGCTGCCCTCAACTTCGACCAAAGAGTCCCACCAAAGGATGTGGGGCAATTCACGGTGAGGAAAGTCGCCCAACCATAGCATTTTATAGCCTCATCAAGGTCGCTATTTCACGCAGAGCAACCAAAGTGAAACAGAGAAGTCGCCTGTAACTTTTTCTCCTTTTTTTGCTTTAGAGAGCCTATATGTGATGAGCGTGAGATGTGGGATCGATTGCTGTAATTTGGACCTGTTTTATGTGATCATTGCAACAAGCACCTATATCATAAAATTATGTTTTTCCAGCTCTTTATTATTTTACAACATATGATAGCCTATTTGCTGCCAAACGGTGATGCAATGATATAACTCTTGGAAACTTTAAGTTGAAACAGGTTGATTTATTTTGGGAAGAATTTCAATAGAGACACTCAGTTACGTAAAATAATCACTTACAAAAACAGTATAATCCTTAGAGGCAATATATTAGGCCTACCGACTGGCTTCACTGATTTTTTTTTTCTTTTTTAAACTGTTTTTCTGAGGGGGGGGGGGGTCATCTGGTAAAAAGGTCGTCTTTCATCACCGGCTAGACCTTCTGTTTGTTGCACCGTTTCCTAATGCAATGATTAAGAACAACAACATTGATAATAGTGTTCCCAGCACGAAACAATGGACGGAAATCCCAACATCCGTTTTACTGAAAAATGGCATTCATGGGCCTGCTGTGTTACCTTCCTCAGGATACAGTAGAAGAAGTTTTCTAACACATTTGAACAGCAACTATTAAATTCTCAAAGAGCAAGAGACGAAGAAAAAAAATATTACATGGTATTCTGTGCTAATGTTGATAGAAATATTAATAAAGGCCAAAGCATCCAGCTTATAGTATACCCAGTCAAACTGTCCCCAGTCAACCAAAATACAGCCTTTCATGGGAATCTTTAATACGTTCTCATCATATTAGGTTAAATCTGATTTCAGTGGATTAAATTTAGACTGAGTGGAAAAAGAGGTTGTGATTTATTAGCACTGAAAACACAAAAAACAGGCAGATAGCCTACAGTAACTGCTTAAAATATACCTGTCATACTACACTACTTAATTAATATTTCTAATTGTTATTAACACTTGTTTAGCCTTAGATGGCAGAACAATGCTACTTCAAACAGTACCATGTCAGATATCAGAGGTTGCTGAATCAGCCTGCTATAATTGTCTAAACCTTCTGACACTGATTGATTTTTTCCTATGTGGCAACACCCTCTCATGTTTTTAAAAGAGGTGAAAAAACAGAATATATGTGCAAATCCCTCGAGTCCTCTGTCTGGATGTTTCATCAAGTCTTACACCATCTACGACTTCTTGTTTTTGTGCTTTGCCGTGGTAATGACATTTAGTGTGGAATGTAGCTGTGAGGTGATCATGCCTCTTGTGGAGAGTCCAAACAGAGCTCTTGACAGTCTCGATTGTGTCTCATGTTTATTTAGCATATAGTTGCAAACAGAATCTCCCCTTGTGCTTTAATAAGCGGACTTAATCCCTCTCTGCAGTTCGGCCAAACAATCTACCATCAACTGTTTCCCATATGCAGTCCACTGCCAGTCTTTCCTCACTGGTATGTTAACATTTCAGAGCTCCTTCTCCTGGGATTCCACCAAAAGCACTTGTATTTGAGATGATGTGGGCAACCTACAGACATCTGTGATTACATCGCCTAGAGTAAATGAAGCTCCTTACTCTGAACTGTAATGAGTTATTTATTTAGTTGAAGGGGCTACTGAGAGATGATCTGGAGATGGAGATCGGTCTCATTCCCCTTTTTTTTTTTTTTTTTTGCTCCTCAGGGAGAGAGAAAATGGCAGTGTGGCACCAGGGAAGGCAGGGCAGAAATATCAAATCTTTTCACGCAAGCTTCAAGGCATTCATGGCCCAGACACGGAACAGTAAGTGCGGTAACAGCAGTAACTGAGCACGTTCAAAACAGTAGAAGTCCTCTCTCCCTTAATATTTCTTTTATATTTTCATGTATTGAATTACAGTTTGAAAGATTTAGGGGAGGCCTAATGGAGAAGCAGGAGATGTATTTCCTGGTGCTCACGGTTAAACAACTATAACTGTAGCTCTTGGGGGAAGGTCTTAACCTGTCTACGCTCTCTGAACACTGACATACAACACACTGCAACAACGTCAAAGCTAAAGCTTCATTTGCTGCGAGAAAAGGGTTACAATGTGTTTACAAGTCGAGCTTGTCGTGTCAGTCTAATATCAAGACACAACTTGGGGGATGGAACAACAAAATTCAAAGAAACTCATCCAAACACGTGCCCTCTCTGTCCTTTTAAAATCCCTCACACAATGCCAAGTGCAGACAGCAGCCTACTTGTGTGTGCGGTGATAATTAGCAAGGGGAAGTATTAAATTAAAGCAAGGCAGTCATTTTATGAGGCAAGCATTTATGAAGGTAATAGCATCCCTATAAATTTACGACCTCCCAGTGCCTCTGATGTGTTGCCACTCATCGGGTCCAGAGCAGACCGCTGATATGTCCACAATATGACCTTATCTGTTCAGTCTTGGTATTCTCGCCTCGGGGGGTAATGCTGAGATGACAGCTTATAGGACTTGATGTTTTGGGAAAGGACATATGCTGTCGAGACAAAATGCATGTTGTCATTACACACAATATGTCATGGTATGCACTTTATCATAAGAAAAGAGAGGTGTGTTTAGGTCTGTGTCTGTGTGTGTGTCTATGCTTCATGGCTCTACATTGTGCATCCATATAATCACTTTTCTCAACACCACAAAACACTGAGAATCTCTCTCCTCTCTGGGTATGTACAAGGATTTCCCAGACCACTTATCTTATGTCAGTTCAGCTGCAAGTGTGGACACACCCTGCCTCTAGTCCAGACTGGGCATGGGAAACCAAGGTGCTCACTTTACATTTTAAAATCAGTCTGGGTTGCCAAGGGGGAGTCATCCCTACATGAACAACATGAAGCTGAAATAAAGCCCCTGAAAATGACTGCTCTTGTGGAAAAACGCAGGGCGAGCAGGAGCAGGAGGAAAGCAGTGCCATTTAGAAAGCCTAAATCATCCCCTGAACTATAAATCCACTGACCGCTCATCATTCAGCAGCATTTTAAAAAGCCCTTAAAGAAAAACACTGAGTGAAATGAATATGCTGTCACCTCTCATTTGGGTCTGGCCCGCTGGCTCAATAAGAAAAGTGTTGTTCCCTGGAAGGCTGCTAGCCCGGTCTGAGCTCTCAGGTTTAGGGTTTACCCCTGTCCCGCATTCTCAAGGCTTTTACTTTGAGGCCCGCGTCTCTCTTTCCTCCCCCACATCCCCCCAGACATGTCTGACAGGCTGAACTCGATGTGGGCTGCTCACCAGACTACAAAAATCATTCATCTGTGCCTTCAGACGGTCAAATCTGGATCTAATAAAGGGAGCTTGCCTATTGATCCTATTCATAGGGAGAGGTAGTGCCAACTCTTGCCACTGGAGGGCTCTCTGGCTCAAGCTAGCGGTGGCTCATTGAGGACTCAGGTACCCTTTTGTTCAGACTGGGAGACATGGGAGAAGAAGCAGTGATGAAGTTTTGGAGTAAATTAGCTAATGCAATTCATTAGTAAAATATAAAAACATCTTATGGGAACTTTCTTTTTTTTCTTCTTTAATGATGTTTGTATTAAAAAACAACTTACAGTCAGGTACAAAAGTCTGAGACCACTTTGAGAAAGTGTTACATGTACCTGTATGTACCTGACTAATCTAAAGACAGTATACTATACTTCCTCAAAAGCTTCACATCTGCAAGATAAGATTATAATTTAAGACAAAGACAAAAAAAACAACATCCTCCTTTTTCACCTGTGGCACAAACAAACAAGTGAAACAGGAAACAGACACTGCCGCACACTGACATATTGCCAGCCAGATGAGGTCAGGACATTGTTTTCTTTCAGACACTGGAGTGAAGTATGGAACCAAAGTACAAGCCACAGAACAACACAAGAAACATCATCAATTGTGTGGACAAGACCAGGGACGCATCTAAGAATCATAGGGAAGAGAGACAGTGAGAAGGAGAGTGAGTCACAGTCACTTTTAGGGTTGTGTTTATGTGTGGGTGAGGGCACTACCCCAAACGCCTAGGGAAACCACAGCATTCCACGCCGGGTCTTAAAGAGACAGAGCGACGCTGTCATCATGGGTATTTGGGGAGTAAAGCGTTAACATATGGTGAGGGCTATTTGAGACGGCTGGTGAGACGCACAGAAGCCAGCAGGTGGCCGTGCCAGCTCTCTGACTGAGATCTGACAGCAGAGTGCACCAGCTCAAACGCTACGTCAGGTAGTGTGTAAACAAAAGGGGAGCTTAAGAGATTTGTTTTAATTGGTTAAAGAGAGAGAAACTGACAACATGTCCTACTTGGCCAAAAAAAAAAAAAAGAAAAAAAGAAAAACACACTAGGAATTTTTATTCAAAGCAAGCAGACTTTTGTTTTTGGTTTGTATCATGCTGCTGCTAAAAATGACACTTTTAACCCATACTGTATCTGCATTTCAGTAAACCAGAGATAGAGGGCAGAGTTGAGCTGTGAAACAAGAGTGACACCAGCAGTGTCTTATAGTAAGCTTGTGCTAGGAACTTTTCTCAAAGAGTTACATATCCTTGAGTATACCAATGCTATAAACCTGCATACATTTCACAATCTATTCATTGACTTAACATGTTGTTGTTGTCACTACTGCATTAGCTTCTGGAGCTTTAAGCATAACTGCTCTTATCATATTAAACACAATTTTTTTTTCTATAAGGTCAGCTGATGTGGAGCTCTAAAATTCCTGTATCTGGTTTATATTTTCAGTTACAATTATCAAGAACTGGATCAGTACATGCAAATACCTGGTGTACAAAACCAGAGTTGGATTTATAGCCAAGTCAAATCAGAATTTGACCACTGCCGTTTCAGCATTCTGTGATATTCAGTTTTGTATGTGCACTTTTGGTTGTTTTTGGGATGTTTTGTACATCACAAACACAACAGGCCTTGTAACACAACGCTGTGAGGTGCACTACTGAAAGTATCTATACACAGACAGCAGAGTGGGTGAGCAGTCAGAATGATGACAGGCCCAGATTGCATGTAGGAGCAGAAAAAAAAGCCCTCTGCTAGGAAGACCGAGAACGAAGACGAGAAAGAGAGAATGAGAAAACGAGAGAATTGCGTAGGTGTGAGGAGGGAGGTGAGAGCGTGTGTTGACAATTGGGCAGTTAGAGAGAGGGAAAAGCTAGGGGAGAAAGAGAAAGTGTGTTGGTGAGGGGGTGTTGTGGAGAAAGGGCTTTTGAGAAGGAAAGAGAGGATGCGGAGAAGAAAATGAAATGGAAGTGAGGGGGCAAGAAGAGAAACAGCCTGTTTCCTCACTGAAAATCCATGGCACAATGTGGACTTAACATCCTTAAACCATCAACAGAGCTCTAAAAATAACCCCATTTCTGCACAGTAAGAGATGGGAGTGGAGTGGGAGTAGGGGTGAGTGAGGTGTGGGTGAGTGGGGTCAGCTGGTGGTTGGAAATGGGATATGGAGCTTGAGACTGGGAGTGAAAAGTTGGAGAGAAACAAAGGTAGAAAGACCGCCCTGCCAGACAGTGGTGATGAGAGATGGGTTTGACTGTGTGTGCATGTGCAAGAGAGACAAAGATGGAGAGAAATAGAGTGTGGGAGTCAGAGAGTCAAAGTGGAAGAGAGACAACCACAATCAAGTCCCCACAAGCTCACTTATCACAGTACTTTCACTTGGTAAACACTCTTATTTTTTGGAAATAGTCTTGAATGCTAAATAAAATGCAGCAGGCAGGCAGAACAATGTCAGTGGTGTTCACCTGTTGACTGACTGAAGTACAAGAAATTTGCTGCGGTTTGCTAGGACTGTATATTTACTTAATTCAAGGCATTTATCTGACACCTACTGTATAGTTACTAGTCACACTGCACTGTCACATTTCTCAGGACAACCTTAAAATGCTGCAGTGCATTAGGTATTGAATCTGTTAAGTGCATATGTAACTTGATGTAACTGAGGTTAGTCAGACACCACAGAAGCTGGCCAGTTACACAGCCCCAATGAATGATGGACAGGAGGCCTACGTCTGTTTCAGTGCTGCCCTATATAGTGTGGATACGGACATACTGCTCACTAACACAGTTAACCCTCTATAGCAAATCTCTCATGACGTTTCACTGTAGAAATTATATTATAAATTCAATAACATGAACATATGTTACTTGATATTAAGAAAAAATATATAATGGTCCGTCACAGCCAGCTTGCCACAGTCATCTCAGATCCACCATAGAGCTAAGATCAACAAGGTATTTTCAGCACAGCGGCTAACTAGCTTGTTTCCTGAGTGCACTATTTCATGTAATATGGACAATTTAGCACTGTAAAATGAATTTCATTGACTCTGAAGACTTCATAGTAACATTTCAATAAGCCACAGCATGTTCATACAGAGGTCATACTGTAATGATATGAATTTTCAACTTCAGTGTGGAGCGCTTAGCTAATTTCTTTGGCTATGTCTCATGAGCTGACAGTTACTCAGCTAGCAGCGGCAGTAACTATTGAGAGAAGGCACAGTCGAGCTAACAAACCCTACTGAATTTACAGCAAGTGGAATCACACATTATACAGCCCATATCATATAAGCTGCAGATAAGAAACATTTCTGTAAGGTAACATGTATTATACAAGGCTTTACAGAAGATATTTGTAAGTTATGCTTTTGCTACATAGTCAATGTTAGCATTGACAGCTGTTTACTCACCAGTATAGAAGAAGTGTTGCGAGTTCAGCATCAAACTTAATTCTTTAAGGAGCTGTCCCCAGAGGTGGAAAGCAACCCTTTTGTTTTGGTTCTATTTCTATCATGTATTTTCTTCTACTGAAGTTAGTATGCTAACCAGCCAGCCCCAACTCGGTTGATCCATCTCGTCACTAATTTCCAGTCTGCCCTGTAGAAGTCGCGCTGCTCAGAAGGTGTAGCAAGACTGGAAGTAAATAGCCCTTAGGCCCACTGGAGCATATATGCTTCAGAATTCCACGTTGTCTGTAGAGCGTCCTTACTCCGTGATCGTTTGAGTTTGAGACGTGTCGGTTTTTTTCTCCTTAAACTACACGATCGGCACTTTCTATCTATCCCCGGATCGTCCGTGTGGGTCACTGACTTCGATCGATCCACTAACGTTAAAAGTAATGAAATATTTGGAGTAGTTTTACTGTTTGTCTGGCCTATTGCTGCTTTCTGTCTGTTTATTGGTCGATTCTTATCCGCATTCTTTGCCAGTGACGTCCACAGTCACGTTACTCAATTGTACATTCCTATTGGCTCCAGTTGGTGCTGTCAGCCAATCAGACTGTCTGATTCAGAGCCTTGGCTGTATACACATACTAAATGGGAGCACAGCCATTGTATTTTGAGTTTAGAATAACTCAAACAAATAAGTACAATCTTCTGTGCTGAAATTTTCCTTATGTATTATGGTTTACAGTGCTTTTATCTATAAAATAATGAAAAATCCAAGGTCGGTTTTTTGTTTTATGGGCTATTAAAACCTCCATTATACTGTACTGGAGTCTTTATTGAGACACTTTCAAATAGCTCCTTTGAAAGAAAGTTCAAGTTATCAACTATCAGTTATCAGTTGCCAGCAAGTGTGTACTAAATGCTATTGTAGATAAGCTAATGAGGAAAACCTGTCTGGAAAGAAACATTTCCATGGTTATATGCAAAAAATCTTTTTGAAATTTCTCCAGATGATTAACACAGATACTTGTAATAGATAGACCTGAGTCAAATAATATAAATCTCCAGATTGGTTGGTCACATCAGGACAGTATAAAGCAAGCTGTGCAATACAGAAAAGTATCCTCAGTTATTGTCCTTTTCCAAACTTTATTGCTACCCACCTGCCACCTGTGTGGGTTATAAAACAAAGCACAAAAGACATTTTCAAATATTCTCTCCTCTACCGGTCTGGTGTGGTGGAGGAGAGAAGCTGGAGCTGGACTTTATGAGACTGTCTTATACACTTCAATTCCTGCTTCTCCGGACACAACACAGACTCCATTGAAAAGCAGCCACTGACAAGCAGCTCCTTCTTCCCTCTCATCACCCTGATAAGCCCTCCTCTGCAGCCTGAACCACACCTCATCACAGACTGGATGAACTGAACGAAGCCGACAGGTCTACTAGTGGCACTGATGTTGTTATCAGTGCGAACACAACAGGGATGTAGTGGAGCTAATGAAACTGCTCTCTCACAACAAGCGACCAGGGAAATCTTCAGGTTGACTGTCAGACTCACCTAGGTCCTTAAATACCTTACACATACGGCACCAGATTAGAAACTGTAATAATCCTAGGATGTGTGTGTTAAAGGTGTATTTATGGGTTAAAACGGTGAAGAGAGATAAAGGAGGATATCATCTGTAGCTCTTCAGAGGAGATAGCCACTTCACAATAGTCTGTAGAGAGAGCACAAGATTTAGAGGGTTTACAAGGAGCACAAAACTTGAAAAATGTCAGGGTATTAAGTCCATTCATCATATTTATATTTCTCTTCACTTTACCCGTTTATCATATTTAAATCTGATGATGCTGCAAGAAAACTGAGCAAAGGTTGGCTTAAATGCCTGTTGCAGAATTTATAGATATTAACGAGAATACCAGTGGACTGAAGTAAGTCGTCATAAATTTGTCCAGACCAAGTAGCTGCCACTCACATCCCCTGTTGGCAAACTGAAGTCAGAAATCTCTCCCCTCGTCATGTAAGTTTCTGTTTTTCTTGTTGTGCTCAACACTTTTTTTTTCCTGGCATGTTCTCTCTGTCCCTCTGTCTTTCTCTCTCCCCATCTGTCTCGCTGATTGCTCTCCCTCTACATGCCTCCCAGGCCTGTCTCCCCACCTCTCCTCTCTCACTCCAGCCTTCTCTCACGTCTCTAATGAGAGTGTATGTTACACAGGCATTCAGAAAACCTCCTCTGCTAATTACATGACAAGCATCTCGTTCTGGGACACTAATGAAGAGGAATAGCGAGCTGGAGACGCCACTGGAGTGGTGGTGGTGGTGTGTGTGTGTGTGTGTGTGTATGTGGTGCAGGGGGGTCAAACTGGCCACTGGGTGGGGTGTTTGTGTGTGTTTATGTGCATGCGTGTGTATTGGGGCGGGGGGTAATCTGGCGCCAGGCCAGCAGCTTATCAACCAGGGCATGTTGGACTCAGCATCTCATTCTCACCCTCCCTCCTCAGCCTGCTTTTTCCTTTCATCTTACTACACATTTTTTTTTCTTACAAAAGATCAGTGTAAGGCGTTATTTTACCAAATAACATTAACTTCATACTTAATTAAATCTGGTATAAGCTTTGAAAAGGACACTTACTCTCTGAGCCTTTGAAGTATGATGTAAAATACATGCAAATCCATGATCTGTCCCGTGTGCTGTACTTGCTTTTTGCATAACCATCAAATGTGCAGTGCTAGTTTTGACTGTAGAATCAGATGGTTGTGGGCATGTCATTAATTAAAGCACAACACTGACTGACAAAAAAATAAATGCTACAGTACATGCACACACGTATAGCCTACAGACAAACCCACACACAGAGGAGACGGAACACAAAAAGGGAGAGAGAGCGACCTAGGCAGAAATCCAACGACTCAGCATGTGATGTGGAGGAACTCGTTCTGTCAAGAGGCACACTCGAACAGAAGATCGCTGTCCCGTACCATCCCTCGTGAAACGCTTAAGAAACACAAACCATCTGGAGGCTATAGTGCACACTCTCGACCCATCAAATATTGAGGATGTTTGTCTGATTTACAGAGCCTATTTAGGAGTGTTTGGACAACTTGGCTGAGGGATTGGTGCTTTAATTAAAGATAATATCAAGAGCTAATATTGCCCCCAAGACCTTTGCCTCACAGTCAACAGTGCAACAAAGTCACGGTTCTGTGGGTGAGGGTGAGAGTCTTAACCACAAACACTTCTAAATGAATCTAGTCAGGCCTGACACAAAGGCTTCTCCATGTTCCTTGAGGTTACTACCCCATATTCCCCCACTTTCTCTCTGCTGATGCCAATAGCAACGCAAGGCTTTTTCAGGCCCGAGCCCACCGCGGTGATGGCATATTGATACTGTCATAAAATATTACATCCTCACTTTATTCATTAGAACTGGGCTTTAATCTAAAAATATCATGGGCAGGGAATAAAACAGAGTTTTCAGCGGCAGAAAGATTAGGCCTGTACTTCTCTCACTGAGCACCACGGCTCGGAAACACTGAGGCCCAAAATAGATGTTCTTCTCATAAAGGGCTCCTTCTTTGTAGTCGGCATTCAGCAACAACATCTGCAGGGCAGTTTCTATGGGGGGAACAGATTCGGGCAGGCTATCAAAGAGAGAGGCGATCTCCTGTGAGAAGCGGTGGGCGGAGGACTTCCATATTCTCTCTCTCTCTTTCATTTTTTTTTCCTCCCCTCTCTTGCTCCTTCCCTCTATCTCTTGCTTCCAAAAATCTGTAGCAATCAGGACGATGCTAATAAAAGACCATTAATATCACCTGTCAGCGCTATCTTTGGAAGATCCAAAATGAGAAAATGAGACAAAAGGATTCACAGTCTGGAGCCGCTCACCAAGACGCAGGGCACCAGAGGAGGACAGACAGCAGTATGGTTTGGTGTTCTGATTAAAAAAAAAAAGGAAAAAAAAGAAAAAGTACAGGGTTGACAGGGATCCATCAATGTCCCGGGATGAAGACAACATAAGAGCTGCAGAACAGTCCCATATTTTAGAACTTATGTTTCATCTATAAAACATTTGGTTTTCTTAGCTGAAATATTAGGTCTGTGGAATTTATGTCTGAAAGCATTGTTTGCTCACGTTAAAGCAAACTGTCACCTCAAGTTATTTATCTTTTTGAGTGTTTTCTTAGAGATATTCCAGTAAAATGATCAACTGGAGTTTGAATTCTTCAGGTTGAGGTGGGATTGTCACTTCTAAACAGACGGTAAAAATGAAAATATGACCCCTACGTGGTACTGTATCTTTCAAGGCAGATAATGTCATGTCTGTCATGAGAACTTTGTTTCAACGTTTACGCCATAGAGATTTTAAACTCCTGATGGTTTTCGGTGCAGAATATGGCAATAAACACTAAGCCATGAAAAAAAGAATAAAGTGTAAGCATATTTTAAAGATTTCAGATATTCTGGGAGAAATCATATCTCTTTAATTCAGAGCTGATGTAGGTGCAAGAACACTATAAGACTTTACAAGGAGAGTGATGGTGAAGACCGTAAACCCCTGCAGGTCTTTTGACTGATGGCTTTTACTGGTGGTGATGGCAAGGCGTTCACTATCTGTTTAATGTAAAACATGAGCACAGCCAGCACATAGGAGGAGGCTCTGAGCGGAAAAAGGTGGCACCATAATGGGGAGGTGAAAGGCAAGGGGGCAACGTGATGATAGTGGCTTCATGCGGACCAGAAGTGAATCAAGGGCCTCGCCTTTGAACTGGTGAGCCGGCTAATTGAAACAGCATTGCTGGGGCATCGGCTGAAGATCTGGATTGCATTCATCCTCGCTTTTATTCAATTTGGTCTCATCACAGGGGCACGTCCCGTGCTTTTCTCTCCACATGGCAATAAGTCATACCCCCGCCTTTTGCCCTCGACGTGTTGCCCATCTGTGTCCCCTGGGGGCCCGGGGCGCTGAGGCCCACAGAACGCAGAGGGATTCAGATGAGGTCTTGAGAAAATACAGGCTGCCTGCCACTGAGCCCCTTATGGTACTTCTTCACGCCTCTCACCTTGGACTTGACCCCCCCCCCCCTCCCCTTGCCTCAGCTCTTCACTCACACACACACATACACACACATACACACACCTCCTTACCCAAGACTTTTAAGATTTACTGTTAAGAGCAGTGGCTGTCAGGAGGTTTGAACCATGCACTTTCTAATTCAAACAAATGCTGCACTGGGGTCACAGAATTATCATGGAGCCACAAGGTGTTTCAGATGACTCGCAAGTGTTGAGTGTTAAGCTGATAGAGAGAGAGAGAGAGAGAGAGAGAGAGAGAGAGAGAGAGAGAGAGGGAGACAGTGCTCTGTGCTGTTAGGTAGCAATGCTGCAGAAAGCTTGCGAGCTTGCAGCATGGAAATAAATAAACAAATAAAGCGATAAATAAGCAAATAGATAAACCTTCACACCCTTACCTGGTTATCACTAACCCCTATCAGAGCGGGTGGATGTAGATCTTGCGTCGTACTGAGGGGGAACTTCTCATTTCGCAGAAGAGTGGTCAGCGTTTCTGTCACAGCTTTAATCAGTGTCCCACATGCATTGGCTGTTGGTTGGGGTTAGGGGGCCAGAGGTGGGGTGGGGAGGGGGTGATATGATAGTCAGTGATGTACAGTAAATAAATTCTCAAGAGCCAGATGCTTCTCAGGTTCATTCTGGCAACTCCTCAGACAAATTGATTTGACAGCTACAGCTCTTCAAATGGTTGGTTTCAGCCTGGTTTGATGCCAGACTTCAGAGGTTCACCATGCAGGACAATCCACGAGCCAGGAGACATGTACCAGCGAATTTTAAATGTTACTGTTTGATTGAAATGTGTTATATCTTTATTTGTTTTAGGTTTTTTTTTTCATAGTGGTGCTTTAAATAAACTTGCCTGCCTGATGTGACACACGTACATGCACACTGATTTTTTTTTTTTTTTTCCAGATGACAACATCACAGGAAGATCGGCTATTGTCATTGTCATCACAACCGTCTCCATGTGATGTTTTCCTCCCTCTTTCCTGCTATTTTTCCCAGTAAGACTCTGACTAAAGGAAAACAAACTAACAAATAAACAAACTTCAATCAAATTGAGCTTAAACCAGGCCATTTTAATGAAACATTACACAAAGCAATGAGAGAATATAGTCCTGGATTATTTAAGGAACGGGTCTAATCACAAATGACACATCAGTTGTTGCCTTAATAACTTCCTTGTTTAGATTGAGGAAACCTCATAGCTGACTTTATATTGGATAAATATACTTCACCCACAGTAATTTGGAATATTTCAGTAATGTAAGATGTAAGACAGGAAAAGTTTTGTCCAACCAAACCCATTACTGACCACCACAGGCTCTCTACAAGTTCACACCTGTGCTGCGGCTGCATGTGAACCGCAGCTGCATGTGAAGTCCAAAGACTACATGCGGAGGAAAAATAGGATTTGGAGAGGATCACCGTGCGATTGAGGGAGGGACTAAAAGTGTGCATAATATTCCTTCCTCTCAGTGGGACTCGCTGCGAGCAGGTACAGCATCTCTGCAGTCCACCGCTCAGCTGTCACACTCAGCTGCCCAGCGCTTCCACTTCACAGGAAACTTCTCACACCGCAGCAGTCGGTAAGTGCAAAGTTTTTCTTTTTCTTTTTTTTTTTTTTTTATTTTTTTTATGTATTTGTAGCAAAACGAACTATACATCAATGTGTGCTGTTATCGGTGCTCGGTGCTCCTTTGATGCACAGAAGGGGAAAAGTGTCGGCTTTAAAGTTTCTGTTTTTTCCCGTCAGGAATTCTCGCAGCGCCCTTTAAAAAAAAAAAAAAAAAAAAAAAAAAAAATTTTTAGATGTGCTGCTTTTGACCTGTTTCATCTCTGCTTATTTTTGCGACCTTACAGCAGCGTTCAAAACGTCTAAACAAGAAAAAAAAAGTTACGTGCACATCTTTATCTCTTTGTAAAATGAACTTTATGTCAAGATTTGTCAGTTTTTTACACTTTGTGGGCTTGAAACTGCGTTCAGATAGAGCACTCAAAATATAACATGCATAAAAAGGATCTATTTATATCACAAAATGAATAATTAGGGCTATATGAATACTTTTGCTCATTTTAATTAGCACTGATTTATTGTTTGTCACCTCACCAAAGCCTAAAGGTACTGTATGATCTGAATGATAGAAGTGATTTGCACATTATTCAGTTTGTGTATGGGCACTTTTTTTCCTGAAACAAGAGCATCTGAGTCTTTTTGAGCTGGTGAACATCTGCAAGCATTGAGCACTGACACATCTTCCCCTCACTCTATCAGCAGCTGCCACAGACTAGATATTCCAAATCGCTTAACATATGAATGTGAGGAAGATGGGACCTGCCACTGCCCATGTACACCACTCCTCCTCTAATGTATTCCTTCAGCTCAGTTTCTAGTCTCTTTTTGTTGATGCTGCTTCGAGTAAACAATGTTAAGTGATAAGCAAAGTGTGTAGGAGGGGAGGAAGGAGAGGAAGAGGAAGGTGCAGAGGAGGAGGAGGAGGAGGAGGAGGAGGAGGAGGAAGTAGAGGAGGTGAGGCAGATGAGAAGAGGAGGCAGTTTTGCATTTGGAGAAGGGAGGGAGATGGTGAGGGAGAAGTGATGGAAATGTGAGGTTAACAAGCCTCTGGATGGATGGATTTGCTTCATCTTTTCACACATTTAAAAAAAACTTGAATCAGACAAAAGTTGGCTGGGACAACATACATTTTTGAATGTTTTTTTAAAAAAAAAGCCCTGAACCAGTTTTCACCCTTCTCAACTGTGCCGCTGATGTAGCAGGTTAATGAAACTCAGCTCGTATTTCTCACTCTATCTGTTTTTGACCCCCCCTTCCCTCTCCCGCCATCTCTTCCTCCTCTCTCACACACCTACATAAACACACAAAAATACATACGCCCACACACACACACACACACACACACACACATAGCATATGCCACACACTTGCAGCACACAAAGCGTAAACAGCGTGTGATAGATAGGTCGCACCACCCTGCCTCATCTGTTTGTGTGTTGATCCCTTCAGCAGGCCCTGCTTCTCCTGTCCACAGCGTCCGTGATGAGTTACTACATGGATCCAGTTTCTTCCTACCCAGCCCTTCACCCCTGTGACCGTCTGGGCGCAATGGTAAGACCTCCCTCGTAAATTACCTCCGTGTTAAGGCTGCCTACCTACCACACAGTCGGACAGGAGTGTGAGGGAAAGAGCATTTGAGGGTGTGCGTGTGTGTGTGTGTAGCCACTCAGGCACATGGCAGTGTAGGAATGTGTGCAGGAGACTTTGAATGGTGTGCTCCCGTGTGTGTGTGTGTGTATGTGTGTGTTCGCAACTCTGGATTCCATCAGCTCACAGGAACACGCTCTATCTGAACATTTTTCCTGTTTAGCTGCAGTGTCTCCATCTGTACATGGTGTTCATCGTGATTTCGTCAAAGGTTGGGAAACAGAGCGGTTGAACAAGATGATTTTCTACAAGGCTGTGAAATCGCCCTTATGATCCCCTTTCTGTTGCACAACCGGCCACCGCCAACATGCACTTCTCTTTTGTGATTAAGATTCTAAATATTGAGACCTGTACGCCTCCAACTTTGCCACTAACCAATCAAATTGGTGTCAGACCATAACTACTGAATAACAGTTTTCTCAGTGAAGCAGCAGTCTGTTTGCAAGAACACCAAGGCTTCTAAATGCTCTCCAAATGAAAGCGCTGAATACAGAGTCAGAGACAGCGGTAGCTGGGAACATTGGGATTCCTGTCAGGAGAGCATTTGAAGGGTGAAGGCCAAGGAGCGGCAAAATAAATGCCTCCATTTGTATGCAGAGCGCTGGCACATTAGGATAAGAGACTGAGGTTATATGCAAATGGCAACCCCACCCTGGCCTGATAGAAAACATAGAAGAATACAGCTCCCAGGGTCCTAATTGGCTCAGGTGGTGGGGCTTGCCTTTGAAATTGAGACAACTGTATACCAGGACAGACTTGGTCAAAGGGTGAACCTGGGTCACCTCAGTAGGTCTATTCTCTTGAATTTACATGAATTATCAGCGAAAAAGCAGCAGCCCTGATGTTTTATTTTTTTATGTTTACACTTCAGTCAGTTTCCTCTATGCTTTAAAAGACTACATGCAGAAAACAGGGGGAAAAAAGGGCTTCCCAGCAGCATGTAGGAGCTAAAAAAAAAGTCTCCACCCTCACTGCAAAGGTGATATCAATGTCTAAGAAACATACAGAGAGATTAAAGAGCTGTGTGATGCTTCCCTACTGTAGAACATGCAACATATGGAACAGCAGAGCACTCTTCCTTATGCAGCTTTGGTTTGGAATCACATGAATCAATCCTCTGAATCACTGCCATGTTGCATCATCACTGACAGATGTAGAGGCTGACGGATGTAATTTTTGCATCTATAAAATGCAACGGATTGCATCATGGGAATTGATACCGGAAAGTAGGTTTTTTTTAGCAGGAATTTTTTAGGTTTCTTTTTTTTGGGGGGGTGCATTTGGACACTCAACTAAAATTGCAGAAGGCATCTGCAGGAGTGCACTACACAGTAAATGACTGTGGTTTCTGGACTTTTTAAAAAAATCAGATATTTACACTTGTCATTGCAGGAAACGCTTAATTTTGTTAAGTGTCTAAGTCATTACAAGGAGGCCAACAGGCACAACACCAAGGCCCTGCAACTGCAGCCCAGTTCCTTCGTTGAACCACTAGGGGGCAGATAGACTAGACAATAAATGAATTAACGAGCAAATGTATGCGTGTATAACCATGAGGCACTGTATATGAAAGGCAAAGCACAAATGTTGAATTAAAATGGTGCCTTACAACATTGAGAAATTTCAGTCGCTTTTTAAATGGGTTAAAAGTTTTATGTTCCTATATTGCAAAACACATTGTGTGATTTCAAAAACATGTTCCCTTCTATATATAGTTCAAGTTACTCTGTGGGTTAACTGGCAGGTGACAAAAATGTTAATGAGCATGAATCTACTTTGATGACACTGGAATTTTAATACAGGCTGTAAACATCTTAGACAGGAGGCACAACATCAAATACACTGACCTATTTATAGTATATAGAAACACTAAAAATGGTGTGGCCCATTCTCCACTCGAATCTGTCAGATCTTTGAATTTGCACGAGAGTGGACTGGATTATCACTAGTCCACGTGCCAGTTGAGTGAGAATCTCAATGCCTGCTGACTTTTTTCTATTCAAATGTTGGTTTATTACTATAAATATCAACGTATAATGTAATGTGCATGTTTCTCTATGTTTTACCATGGTTTTATTATTGTTCAGAAATAGGCTTTTAACGTGTCCTGTCGCAAAAAAAATGGCTTGTAATACACTCCCATTCTGAATCATTTCATGTACAATCCTACAGTAGCTGTGGTCATGTTTAAGACCATGACCATACCGGTGTCTGTGTTTTTCTTTTTTTCTCCGGCACTACAAAAACACAAGCCAATTTATGTTGAAAATATTAATATACATATGAAAGTGGGAAGTACAGAAAGTTTGTATAGTATTCTGACTGAAAAGGTATTCAAGGCTCGGTCAAGGTCCCTGTTCATTTTCTGAATCGCAGACTGTTCTTTGCATTAAAAGTTATTCTACATTTGAACTGATCAAAGAATATTATAGTGTTGATGTTATCTCCACTGTTATCTATGTCAGTCTACCTGTCTAATCTATAAATCATCCGTGTGGCTCCTTCCATGCCTATCTAACTTTTTCCTCCTTGCTGACTGGCCTGATAGGAGACGGCAGCGTCCCACGCACAGCTCTAAAGAGCCTCGTAAACTGGCCTTCCTGATCCTCCGGTCATGTTAGCCATCCATAAAGCTGGCCGGGTACTGATAAATGCCGCTGTGCTTAAACGGGGGCTGCTTATCAGATCGGCAGTCACTCTGTCAGCCAGTCTGACAGTTACACATACGACATATAACATATGACAGTCCCTCTTTGTGGGAGCTACATTGGCAAGATGAACTGCGGCGTTGCTCTTACTCTCTTTTGACAAGATGAGTAATTGCACCATATTGAATGACACATTACTGAGGGACTTTTATGAAATGAGCATAAACTATGAAAGCATACTACATGTGATGAATGTGGAACATACATTACTCCAGCAACAGCTGTGGTAACATTTTATAGAAACATGTTTTTAAGCCTAATTTAACATGGCAAGTAAAAAAGAGCACACTGTGCCTTGCTTGGCACGCTCTTGTGAGAAAAATGTCAATCCCTCATTCACATCAGTTTCAAACTGAAACATTCAACAATATCTATTGAGGTTTGTGTTTGTTGTGAAATGAAGATTTTGAAATGCTATAAATGGCCAAGTGGCTATCTTCTCCCCGACTATCTCTTGTATCCACATAGAATTTCATATCTCCCCTGGCTCCTCTGTCAAGTGCTGACTTCAGACTTCCCCCCCTTGGTGCAACCTCTTACGTGAACAGCTCTGTGATAAGCAGGATAAAACAACACTGCAAAGATAAACTGAATGAGTCAAATTTAGCCGCAAGGGGTTATCTGTGAGGGAAAACAATGAAAAAAATTGTTTTCAAAATCCAAGGTTGCACTGTCGGCCAAAGCCACCGGATAGTTTGATCAGCTGTTTTCAGCTTAACCTTTCACTACATCCCCAGGCAGAGAAATAAATGTTTTTCATTAGTTAAGAAATAAAACTCTGGCCAAACTTATTTGTTACATGAAAACACACGTTGATTTAGTTTGTAAAGCTTGTAAAAGTAAAACACTGGCAAGTTGCACTGTCCCTCCAATGGTTCAAGTATGATTTTGTGCTTAGAAGTTCAAGCTTTGGAAATCATTGATTTTATGACTTGAATTTCATCCAAAACAAGTGATTGGCAAGTGGCAAGTGATTTGCTTAATGTTTATGAAATAACGCATTCCCATCCAAGTATTTCTTTTTTTTCATGTTTGATTTTGTCGTTCACCTCCAGAGGCAGAGTGGAGGGGTGGCATTGGGCCCTCAGACCCAGCTCCCAGGCGTGGTTCACCCTCAGCAGCAGTACTACCCATCGCAGCCCCTTTACCCCCAGGATATACCCCTGCAGGAGGTACCCAACGGACACGACGTGTGCCCTACTGGTAAGAAATGGACACAGAAAATCTGACTTCAAACATGGTTTTAGGTAGCACAAGAAGAGGCAAAATACATATTCAGCAAAAATCAATATTTACAAGTATCCTGTATTTGTTATTTTATATTTGATTAAGACCCATAATTCTAATGAAGTTAACCTTTAATTAAAACATTTTTCATTGTTCCTATTAAATAGCTACTTCTGTAAAACTCATCTGCTCTTTTTAGCGACACTGTACACGCTTCAATATATAATGAACGAAAAATAGTCAATGGTTCAATGTGGATTAACAACTTGGAGCAAACAAAAGAGTTTGGAATGCTTAAAGGACAATCAGTCACACTCTAGCATTCATGTCTGCAATCTTGACACACGTTTAAACTCCCTCATTTAGTTATTTTAGAACAGACACACACACACACACACACACATACAGACACACACACACAAACACACACAGAGTCTCAACTTGGCCTGTTGTTCTGCGTCTGCTGCACAAGGGATGTTGGTGATGCTGACCCCGAGGGCAATGCCTTTACCAGACACCCCCCCCCTCGCTCTCTTTTCTCTCTGTCTCCACTCTACTTCTGGGGACAACCAAATGCCCTGCATTTTTCTGCCTCTAATCCTCTTCTTCTATTTTTTTCCTTTCCCTTTTTTTTCAAATGAGTTTTATTTTAAACTGGAAAATTCCTTCCAGAGCATTTGCCTGTGCTTGACTCCGGCCTCTTCTCGTCCTCAAAAGTGATTGATGCTGGTGGACTGGGACGCACGCCACGGGAGTAGGGTAGGGGTGCTGAGGGGCACAGGCTTTCTTCCGTCACCTCCCTGAGCTGGATGCAAGGGGCAAGACAGGGGGCCAAAGGGCGGCCATCTTTTTCCCAAGCCTCTGGTTTGGTCTCTGGAGAGGTGGAGGGGTCTGACTGTGCATATGTGTGTGTGTGTGTGTGTGTGAGAGAGAGAGAGGGAGTCAGGATTTGATGGGATTTGCTGATGTTTGTTGCCAGAGACACACTCCTTCAGAGCCCTCACTTCATTGCTCCCAACGCTAAACCGTTGACATAAACATTGCTGAGTGGAAAAAAATGACCGAGCATTGACCTTTTTTTTTTTTTCTCATCCTTCCCCTAAATCTTGCACGATGTAGACCACAGGTCTAACAGTATCTGAGCCACCTGGAGATGTTGTTAGAGTCGTTCAGCTCCTGTTGGTTGTGTCATATATACAAGGTTTTTTGTGCTACCAGCATATGGTGTTAGGAGTCTTTTCTAACCTCAAAAGCAGCTCAGCAACCTCTGACACAGTCTCCACACCCTGCAGCCGTTGCTTTGACTCATTTCTCTCGAACTGAAACACAGTCTCCCCTTGAATATTTTGCACTTGCGATTTCAGAAAACTCATATTCAATCGGTGTATAATCAGAAATGGAAATACAAACTATGTCTGTAGGCTATCATCCTCCTGCTGTGTAAGGGATTTGTCACTTTGGAGCAGTCACATCCATTTTTTAACCACTGAGGTTGTGCCAGTTTTTAACTATGACTATGTTTTATGTATCATCTAATCAACCTGAAAACATCTCAGGCATCCAACTGAGGATTTGCTGGGATGTAATGTAATATAATGACTTCATTAAAGGGGTAAATCAGCCATTTTCTGGCACAAGGTGAACAATAAACAAAAATAAATCAGGACCTTTTGTAAGCACGACAAGTAAGTCCCAAGTTGACAAAGTCCCTAAAAATCTCACAGTCTTAGATATATGGTTTGATATATTTTATTTTATTTAACATTTAAAGCGGGCTACATTACATAGATTTTTACTGCTGAAGTCCCTTTTTTCTCTGAGAATGGATTGGTTGTTGTTAAAATGAAATGTACTAGTGTGAGAAAGAAAGAGTACAGAGCAGATGTGAGGCGGGGATGTTGGATGTTACAGGACCATCGCATGTTTGGCCCAGAGCCCAATGTCACACACACTGCTTCCTGACAACAGCCATGCCATGGTGATGTTTACACTAACCCAGCTCTACTCTTCACTATCCAACACTCACACCACAGGGCCGGTTGTAAACTCCCATTGTGGAAATTCACTATGTGCCTGTGTGTGTGTGTGTGTGTGTGTGTGAAAAAATATTGGAGTGAGCGTGTATTTCTGTATATCCAGGCACAGATACTGTATCACATACATGCATACACACTCCACCAACATCCTGCAGTGATGCACACTCCGCATATTCATTCATTAAATTCACACCCTGCACTCTGGTGTGTATTGTATTACAGCATCCTCCCATTCAGTAAAGCAGACACACACACGCACGCGCACACACACACACACAGACACACACACACACACACACACACACACACACACACACACACACACACACACACACACACACACACACACACACACACACATCCACTCCCAGGCACTCATGGGTTCACTGTACATTTAAACATGCACTCCCATTTAGTACACACAGACACAGCTGTGATCTGGCACTCAGGGACCATTGGCCTGTGTTTTATTTGATGTGATTTGACAGCTGGACAGTTGGAAGAGGAGGGGAACGGGGTGGAAAGCAGAGGAGAGTGGGCGGAATACAGTTTGAGGAGAGAAGACGGATAAGGAGAGGGATAAGTCAGAGGACTGGGACTGGCGTTGATGGGAGGAGAAGAGAGAAGACGAGGGGAGGGGAGGAGGATCTGAGATTTGGAGTCTTGGGAGGGGGGGTTTCGTCTCTGATGAGGGGCACGTCCTCACGGGCGCAGGCCCATTTTTTATTTCTAAAAGTAAACAGGCAGCCTGCGGGGGTCTGGGGGGTTATGGGAAAGGAGGAAACAGTGATGCTAATCAGGCCGGCGCACACTTCCCCCTCCAACAATAAAACAAAACAAGAGTGGAAACACGGAAAAGCGACAGACAACTGTGGAGGAATGGGCTACACTGCTGCCATGGTCCTTAGTTTGAACTGCATGGTATGATAATAGTCCTGAGGAAAGAGGTGTTAATCAGTAAACAGAGGGAAAAGGTAACGTGTCACTACTACACTGTATATTTCTCGTTTTTGAAGTATTTTTAGAAACTTTTAAGAAATTTAGAAACTTTTGAGTGAGTTTCCACATTAGCCTTCTGAGAACTGGTTTCATTATGCATTGAAATCAGTTTACACTAGAGTCCCTCTGGAAATTCTGTCCCATAACTCAAAGTACTGCTTTGCTGAACTCAAAGAAATCCATCTCAAAGAATAATTTCTGGTGACTATAATATTCCTTTGATGAGCCTTTTATGTGAGTATTTTTCCAAATAAATACTGTTGACCTTAAGAAACGTCTCAGTATTTTCCCCTCACTAACAGCTACTGGCTATTCCTCTGCTTGAAGAAGCATTTCTAAAGATTTTTTTTATAAAGATCCCTTTGCCAGAGTTCTACAAGTTTTATTTCTAGGAAGTAGGAGTGTAGTAAGTTCCTGTTAATAGTGCAGTGACTAATTATAAAACCACTTCAGTTAGAGAACATGCAGTTCTAGAAACACATGCAATCACTGACGGCTGATGATGCAACAGATGCCAGCTCATCAGGAAAGGTGGTGCTTTAATGAATCCTAAGAGAGACCTCCCATTGTTCTAATGTTTATATCGTGAGCTTAGCAATATTCGCAGACTGTTAACTACAATGAGTGTACACCGTTGATGATAAGAGTTAATGCCTCCTACTGTGTTGTAATATGCATTCATAGCCAAATCAAGTCCATTGTATAGTAGCCAAAGTTCAATTCTTCCCTATAGTCACTCAATATAAAGAGTATTTATATAACATTTAACACAATACAGCAACCAACAACTGTATTTTCACAGTAGGATCATTATCTTTTCAGAGTGCACCATTCCTTTGAGTGGTGCTACTTACTATAATGTACAACCTTCATTTATTGAATGAGAAATAAATTAAATCCGCAGACTGATGTATTTTCCCTTCAGCTGTGAGGACTAGCGGAGCTTTATCTGAGACCATGGTGGTAACAGAGAGGAGGGAGGGCAAAACGAGGAGAGGGAGGTCTGGGAGGCAAAGAGACTCGGAGGGGGGTGGGGATAATTGAATTATCTGCACAATGGAGTGATGGGGGGCACGTGGTGCCGCTAATGGAGGAAGAGATGTCCTTTTTAGCGAAGCTAATTGTTCAGAAAAGAGCTGAGCCTTTGTTCAGGGAGGCCCTGCTACTTTCCCAGTGCACTTATAAGCACACAATTTAGTAGCGCGTGCACACAGACACATGCACTCGCTGACACACACACACACACAAATACGCTCAGAAGAGACTTTGGAATGTGATGTGCAAGAGGGAGATGTACACGTGCATGAGCACGCACACACACACACACACACACACACACACACACACACAGGGATACACTGCTCATGTCCCAGCTAAACCTCTGATCTCAGCAGGAGGGCATCCAGCCTGTGGCACCTTCAGAGAGCATCCACCACAGATAGAGCTGAGACTGAACTACTAGACAGAGGCCACAAGGACCCCACTGTTTTACTGTTTCACTGTCTGCTCTCTCTCTCTCTCTCTCTCTCTCTCTCTCTCTCTCTCTCTCTCGCTCCCTGTGTATGTGTGTGTTTGTGTGTGTGTGTGCGTGTCCGTCACCCATCTGTGTGTCTGCTTGAGTGCCTGTAAATGAGTGACTGATTGATTACATGCTAAATGCTGTCTATTCACACGACATACCAAGCCTGTAGGGCCGTATCCATTGTCTGAGATGCTTTATGCTTTGATCATTTCACATTTTATGTTTGTAAATGTGAAGAAAAAAATTGTATTGGAATCTAAATACTTAAAACAACCAAAACTCTTGTGGCTTGCTGCAAGGGCACCGACATCAAAGACAAATATCTCTTGACAGCTGTATGGATTGCTCTAAATCGAATAACCTTTCAGTTAACTCTGTGAAAAGTAGCAGGTGTGACAGTTACATCTAAGGATTATAGACAGGCAGACAACACAGATGTGCCAGCGAGAGACAGACAGCAAGCACCAGAGAGCAGCGAGGAGGGCGAGAGAGAGAGAGAGAGAGAGAGAGAGAGAGAGAGAGAGAAAGCTGCTTTAGCTAGGGGTGCTAGACTGCAACGCAAATGAGTGAAGCCAGCTAACTGTCAAAACCATGGCAACAGCATTTGCCAGGTGAAGAAAAGAGACACTGAAACCAAAACTTGTTTGATCTGAGACATGTGTCCTTAAGTGTACAGGTTCATACGCCGGCTGGTTGTTTTATGAGAGCGAGACAATTAACAATTCCTCTGTCTCAGAAGGAAATGACACAATTTGTTTCAACAATAGTTCTTTTTTGGGGTTTCATTGTGCAAAAGTTTGACACAAGCAGTTGACACAGAGATTTCTCTGAAGATAAACTAAATGTTCAGTAGTCAACCGTTCAATTTTTTTATGGGAACTATTTTCCCCATGTGAGTGTGCTGTCCTTCAGGGTCACTGTACAACAGGCTGTCTAAGGGCAATTGAAATGGTCATTGCTCTGAGAGACAAATAAGAAACATACTGTACTGTACTGAGACAGCGATGTACTCAGATGTTTCCTGGCAACAAGGATTTAAAGCAACAATGCGTTTTGCAATCACTTTGTTGCGGCTTGTTTGTTACTTCTTTTTTTTTTTTTACAATTAGAGTTTAATAAGTCTGTTTTGTTTTGACATGCATATGTCATTCTGACAAAATATATATGTATATTTTGGTGAAATACAATCAAAAGGCTTTTTTTTTTAATTGGACTGAAACATTCTGATGTAAAGAAGTGAAGACAGAAAGAAGAAAACCCAAGTTGAAATGGGTTACAGTGACGCCAGCCCAGATATTAGTCAGCAACACCATTAAACCCCTAATGGCTGCCCTTAGGCACAAAAGGACCCGCGCTAGCCTTTTAAGAACAGATACGAAGGAGTTCATTAACAGAAAACAAAGAGGTCCAGTCAGAGAGAGTGAGAGACTGACTGACTGAGATGAAGTGAGAGGTACTGCCCCCCCCATTCTTCTCCTCACTCACCCCCACTACTTTGCCCCGGGTGAGGCAGCTCCTCTCACCGCAGAACCCACCAGCACTCTTCCCAGACGAGGCTCCTATCAGGCCAATGAAACCTGATCCAGGGCTGCTAATGGAGCCAGTGAAGTACCACCGGTTTAAAAATCCATGTGTGATCAATATCCCTGGCTCCCCAGCCTCCATCCAGATCATCCCATTTAGAAATACATGAGTAGAGTACATGCAGAAGTATCATATTGATGTGCATCACAGGTTGCGCCATATGACTCACCCTAACAAGGTTGCTCATGATGAGGTTGGATATATGGAAAAAGAAAGGGCTCGTGCCTTAAAGAAAATAATTTAGGCTTCATTGTGGCATAAATGAACAAAAGAAGGACAGAATTAGTCTTGACCTGAGTCTGTACTAATTCTTTCTGGAGCTGGATTTTCTCCCCCTTTTTTTTTTTTAAAAGCCGTAGGTTCCAGTGGAACTTGTGTGAGAATTACTATTATAATCTGTCATTACTGTTTCTGTTGCCATGGGAGGTGTTCCCTAATGGCTGTGGTTTGCTCAGAGTGGAGCCTTACTGAGGCTGAAAAGCCCAATCTTTCTCTCTTCTTTGTTGTTTTCCAGTGGCAGAACAAATTCTTGATTCAATTTTCAGTAAGGCATGGTTGCTGTGTCTGATTATTGTGGATAAGAAAGCACAAAAATCTAAAGAAAGCAATGTAAAACATGAATTAGAACAGGCACAACGCCTTATTCAAACTAGATTTCCATTGATGCTCTTGGTGACAGTTTGATTGTTTTTACTATCTGTCCAAATAAACTATCTTTAAACCCTGCATCTTTAATACACTTTATTTTTTATATAAGAATAATTTTAAAGTTAATACTGTACCTGTTCACAAAGATATACTTTACTAATAGCTGATGCAGCTGTTTAAAGAAAAAAAAAGACATGGTTGCTTTTTATTGATCAGGACAAGGTGAACAGGAAATACTCCGAGGTGTTTATGAGGGTGAGTTACAAGTTATGAGGAAGCCTGGACCTGCAGAATATGGGACAGAGAAAGTCCCACAGACTCTCCTTCTAGCTCATAGGTAATGGTTCTTCACACGTAAACTACATCTAAACTGTATTACTATTTTAAGGTCTAAAACCACCTTCAAAGATAGATTCTTCTTTTACTTACCCTCAAATAATCCAGTAGCCTACTGTTCCTATAATGTTCCTATAGTGGCTCACAGTGTCATATAGCGTACAGTATGGCAACCATATTGTACTCTATTCCGTTTTCGCACCCTATAGTATGCCTGAAACATTCCAGTGTAATTCCTTTAGGGACCTACACTGTGTAATTTGTGAGTGGATGAAGATTTGTTCATAACCTTGATTGTATTTCTGGGAACGAATGATGATATGATTCTTGAACGAACTACAGTATTTGCTGTCATCATGTTGAAAGTGATAGTATCCCTCTGTGATTTGGGTAAGCATCACTACAGTTCACAGCAGCTCTCACGCCTCCATAGTGCGTTTCATCCCTGTACAACGCGAGTAATTTACGGGAACATGTAAACTCCTGATAACGTGAAGGGGTCTTGGTACAAACAGCTTCTCACAGAGGCACGGAGGAGGTGGCAGGAGTAGAAGTACCCTAGTAGTGGTAGTGTGCGAGTGCGTGTGTGTGTGTGTGTGTTTGCGTGTATGTGTGCGTTTGTGTATGTGTGTGTGTGTGGTTAGTAAGGTGTGTGGTGGTGTTTGTCGAGGTGGGGATGTGGGGGGGGGGGTGGTGGCATTATTTTTTTTTTTTTGTTCTAGTTTATTGTCTTTATTGTAATTGAATTGTGAATCAACTGGCAAGTCAGTCCCCTTAAACACCGCCCCTTTCAGCTGTCGTCGCGCTCTGTCTCTTTGCAATGCAACGCCCATAGCCAGAGATAGAGAGGAAGGAGTGAGTGAGTGTGTGAGTGAGTAAGAAAGAACGAGGAAAAGAGGGAGTGTGTGTACATGTAGCCGGAGAGGGAGAGAGGGAAAGAAGAGAGAGATAAGTTAGGAGTTAAAGAAACCGAATCGGTTTTTGGTGAGAGGGAAAAGCTAAAAAAAAGGAGAAAGAAATAAAGAAAGAAACATCGGCCAGTTGAATTGACCGGGGCGCCAAAGGAAGAGAAGATTTTCCCATATATTGTGTTTTTGGAGCTGTTAGAATAAAAGAGGGACGCGGCGTTATTAAGTCACACTGATCTGATGATCATGACGGCAGCTGTCGATATGAAACCGACGTTAACAATCATAAAGGCTGAAAAAATGGACGGTGAGTAATACAACTCTTTTGTAAGAGCTTGACAGTTAACACGAGACTAACATTACTCCTAGATGTTCTCCTTGTATCAGAACCGGCTGGTGGGTAGAACACGTTCATGTTAATTCTCGGTAGATAGATGCGCTGAGAGGGACATGACGTCCTGGCATCTCAGTGTGAACACTGGTGCTGGTTGCCTAATATTGGACAACACGCAACACTTGAGAGAGGAAAAATACACGCCTGAGGCTCCACAGTCATGCAGTAGACTCTCCTGTAGATGTGTGTGTGTGTGTGTGTGTGTGTGTGTGTGTGTGTGTGTGTGTGTGTGTGTTTGTTCTTATTATTGAATGAATCAGGCTCTCACTAGTCTGCTTTTAACAGTTCACAATATGATGTGTGTGAAGCAAGGTGCCAGTATGAAAAAGTTATTAGAGTCCAGTTTTTATATTGCTATTCATCACTAGACTTATTGATGCCATGTAGGCAAGATATAATGTCATACAATATAACAAAAAATGATTCATCACAATGTGACAGTTCCTGTATTTTAGTACTCTTTCATGTAGCTGACATCCTCTCAAGCACTGCATGTTTTAAACACATATTGCTCTAATTACAGCTAATTAGTTGTCCAGATCTGCTCTTACATGTATCCTTATGCAAGTTCAGTTTTGTCACATTTTGTTTTGGATGTGTGTTGCTCAAATTGTCTATTGATATATGCTTTGTAGGTTTGTTGTACAAATGATATCCCTCTCTCTTTCATCCTGCTTTGATCTCACTGGGGATCTATCACCATCTCCTCTCTCTATCTCCCATCTAAGCACCCACCTCTGACCCATATACTCAGTGCCATACTGGGAGAGCCAGGGCATTCTGCCCAGCCGGCATGGGGGAAGACAAGCAGTGGTGCTTAATTACCCCCTCCCCACCAACCCCACTGTCTCCCTCTGCCTCCCTCCCTTCTTTCTTCTCCACCTCACCCTCCTCCTTAGTGGTTGAAACTGACTTTCCAGAGGGAAGGAGAGACAGACTGAGGTGATGAATCTGCAGTGCTGAGGCTTGCCTCTGTGACCCTGCTGCCTGGAAGACTTGGCATGCTCCAGGGGTAGTCCAGGGCACAGTCAGGGAAGCCTGTAACTGCTTTGTTTGTGTTGGGTTTTTAAAACTTTGTGTGGTTTCACTTCTCATTTTTACTCAGACACACATTATACATGGTGGCATGTATGGGTGATTTGCATTTTGCTAATCCCCAGTGCTTTTGCAGCTCCAGTGCCATCAAGTCTGTCAGTAAAGCAGCAAACAGCATTGATGCATCATGGAAATTTGATACTAATTGCTAGTGTTGACCCACTAAGGGGCTGTGACTCACCACATTAACCAAACTTCTCCTCACTGTCAATACCTGCACAGCATAGATTCTCACATATGCATCTCACAAACTCGCATAAAAAAAAAAGTGCTGACAGCTGCAGTTAAGTTGCCAAAGCGTAGTGCTATCTTGCAAAACCATTTCGCAATGCTTGCTCCTGCTTACGCTCACTTGGGTGCACTCGGGTCAAGTCGAGGCTGCCAAGGAGCAGTTCACAACTTCACACAAACACATAATTTCTCCACCTCTCACACACACACAAACACACAGGCTGGCTTTTATGTTCACTTCTCGGTATGACCATGCCTTCAAGATAAATTAACTACTCATGTCCACGGCTGTTACTGATCCAAGTAAGACACATGTCCTTCTGCAGTGCATGCATGTAAAGCACCATGACAGGCTGTTTGTTTACAACTTACAGAACAAGATAAGCGCTTTGTACAAAGCCAAAATGCATTTGTTGATTTGTTGGATTGTGAAAGTAGCCGCCCTCCCAGTGGACATGACTCCTCGGCTCTTTGCAAGCACAGAGCTATGGAATTGTGGGAACAATAGGGAAGACACTTTTCTCCAAACACCTGCAGCCACATACTGTACATACATGCATACATGAACACCCCACAAAGCTAATAAGTAGTTTTCAGCCCACCTTACTATATTGTTTGTTTTCCTTTGCGACGGATGTGCAGACAGTGTCAGCTTACCCAAAGCCCACCCCCTCTCTCTCTCTCTCTCTCTCTCTCTCTCTCTCTCTCCAGCAGAGGTAGTTCCCTTCAAAGCGCTCACACACTGTCGGGGTCAGAGTTGCACCCAAACAAGGCTTCTAACGTTCCACCAAGCTTTTAGTCCTCTATTTGTAGCAGTCAGTTCCTGACACAGCACACTTACTTCAATGTAACCCAGATTGTGGTAGGTTGTAATTGAAGGCATCAGGTAGCCATAACAAAAACTGTCAGCTCTACAAAGGTGGGTTTTACTTAACAGTGTAGGTGTTTCTATTGTAAAATTGCAGACATGAAAGCACAAGAGCCTCATCTTTCTTCTTACTTGTGTATCGCTGACTTTGTTATTGAGCGGTAGAGCGTATTCATGTGACATTGTTCTGTGGTTAAGTATAGATTTAATACTCAAGAGAGCTGTCAATCATTTACAGTACAAGTCTGTTTGAGATGGAGTGAGTCGTCCACGTTTTTGCTTTCCTTCTGTGTTCGTCAGGTCAGGGTTCAGTGAGTGACAGGAATGTTTGTGAGCATGCCCTGCTGGGTGGCATGCATGAAGGCATAGAAGGAGCTCAAGGGGGGGGCTCCCTTTTTTTTTTTTTTTTTTTTATCTGATCAAAATGCTGCTGTTTGTTATAACTGGCATGCCTGGTGCCTCTGCCGAGAGCCCTTATAAGGCATCTCCTTCCACGCCCGCCACGTACAGTATGCACACAGGCACACACAGGCCATAGCATACGGATGACTCTTACAAAAGCTTCACTGACTGTCTTTTCCAAAAGGTGCCTCCCGTGTGTTGGTACAGTGTGGAGAGGGGTAGCTCGTGCCAGAACAGAGCGCGTTACATAAGCTTCAGGTTTTTTGTTTTTTTTTTCTTCTTTTTTTTTTTTTTTTTTTGCTCCGCTTTGTTTGTGTCAGCACTCCTTCAGTAGTGCAGTGTAATATATGCCAATGTTTGAGTGTGCGTGGCTGGCTGGCAGCTGTGCAAACACTGTTTGGGTGATCCAGGCTTCTCTTGATGTGGTCTGTCAATGAATCGGGGCAAAACGGAGCAAACAGGTCCGTTTTTCATCTGACGTTCACTGTGTCAAACTGAGGGCGATATGTTTTGCCAGATCAAAACTTGATGAGTCAGTCCAGTGTTCAGTGTATCACACATATGTCATTAGGTAGTGTTTGACCAGGCCATGTCTGCGCCCAGAAGCAACAGATACCAGCTTGTTCAATGCTGGTCGGACTTGTCAACAGACTGGCTGGATGCTAGTGAATTGGATGTCTGTTAGTTTCCACAATGACCTTGTCTTTCTTTCTTTCCCGCGCTGCTCAGTGATGCCACTATGTTACATTAGATGGGTTACCCCCCGCTCCCCACCGTTCAGCCCGCGTTTCATTCATTGCCCCTTCATTCAGCCTGTCATCTGCAGTGTTGCTCATATAAACATGAAACAATTAAACTGCGTGGGTCCTATTTTGACGCCTCCCTGGTGAATACACGCCTTAATCTTTGCTTATAAAGCTTAGTCATACAGTAAGGCGTGTTAGCACTAGATACAGCAGTCTGCTAAATGGCAAGCATATGGTAAGAAAGAAAGGGGGGTGTGGGGGTGTTTGAGGGATGGAGAGAGACAGATCTTCCAAGGTGTGGTTGACGATATGATGGTAGTAAATATTCCTTGTTATGCTAAGAAATAAAAATGATAATAATTAGAGATCAAAATGGTTAGAGTGCCTCTCCCAGCAATCAGTCTTCAACAGCTTCTCGTTTTACTCACATTCCACAAAAAGCTAACAACCAAAACAAAGGAAAATATGTTCCTTGGCTGGGGAAATAAAGCATTAACAAGCATGTTTTGTAACAGACAACTCTTTTCAATTATTCACCCACCCACTCACACAGTTCCTCCTCCTGCATCGCCCCCCCAACCCCCCCCCCCTTTCCCTTTCTTCCTCTGTTTCCATGTCTTTCTGCCGGCCACAAGAGTTTCTCTCACGACACCTTGATGTGGTGTAGAGTGAGTTCCTGGGAAGTGCACTTTGTACCATCCCCAGTCATTCCTTACTTGTAATCCCTGAGTCATGACACTAGACGCCTGCCGCATGCACCGCACGCCACTGACTGTCCGACTGCGCGTCTGCTTGGCTCGCTTACTGGTTTCGGCCACCACAGGCCTCTCCCTTCCCCACATTACCAGTCTGACTGTGAACCCCAACTGGCCTGACTCTGCCCCAAAATGGCTCCACAAACACCCACGTGTTGTCCTCTTGCTCTGTTGCTGTTTCTGTTTTATGGTTCTACATTTAGGCGCTGTGTTTCCTACAGTGGAATGGAAACTGGGCTAGTTTAGCCTGCTTTGAGAAAATCAGTCCCACTGTCCTGAAAAGCAGCAGGTTTGTTTCACCACGGATGTTCAGCTGTCCACAACCAGGCCATGTCACTCATTTCTGTTCAGTTTATGTTCCAGATTTTCTTCCCTTGTTTTCTCTTTTGTCTGCCTTTTTCGCTGCACACCACCTGTTTTTGGAGTCAGTGTGCAGTGTGTGTGCTGCTTTTGTAATCAGGTGAACAAGTGGGGCAACAGCTCCAGACTTTATGTGTATCAGACCGACAGCATCAGTTGTATTGATTGCTTGGCCTTCCCAAGAACAGAAGGATAAAGAAGGGCGGGTTTGTGTGGGTGGGGGGGCTCTGTTGTGTAGGTGCGACTCTGTGGCAGTCAGGCGGGAGGCACATGTGCTCTGGCAGCCCTGGAGGAGGTCGAGGAATACTGCTGTTGGAGTTGTGGCTATGAAAGTAAAAGCAGCTGGATTCCGCAGCTTTGTCTGCCTAGTCTGACCTCCCTAGTGTCACTGTTTTCAACATATTAAAATGAGTTGCCTTTTATCGATTACATCAGCTGTTAGGCCCACATGTCCAGAGCACGAGGAGAACTTGATTTTGATAGAAATGCAATTGTGTTCTTGGAACATTATCTGACAGAGAAGGTCTGCTTTCTGCCTCAAACATTGGGTTTTGTTGTATAGTTACAAGGTTACTGAGTCATTGAGCAGGAATTTTACAAGATATGGTCATTGCTTTCATCATGACCAGTCACACTGTCGAGTGAAGCAGCACGATACCCTCTGAAGTCCAGTCATTCTTTGATGAAATGAGTCACAGCCTGTCTGTGCTTGCATATCTGTGTGTGTCTAAGCGAGAGAGAGAGAGAGAGAGAGAGAGAGAGACATACAGGGAGATAGTGAAGACAAGGAGTGCGTGAGTTTACACAACTGCAATGATATGCACACGTTTTAGAAAATTACTTCCATCTTTTATTGCAAAACACTGAGTGGTAACTTTCCAGTTATCAAATTGTGGTTTGTAATCAGCACAGTCAGCCAAACCTGAGGTGTTTCACGTCATCATGAAAAATAACATATCTTAAGGAAGAGAGATACTGCCAGATGTTTGATGTTTTATGCTCCTATTAGCGATAGAGCCTAAAAACACTGAGCTTAAAATAGATGGGTAATTCATCATCCCGGGCTGAAACCATTTTGCCACTTAGACCACAAGTCATTTTTGGTCACATTAGAGGAAAACAAGAAAGCTGTGAGAAGCACATTAGCGATTGTAAAACAGAGGTGGAATGCGAGGCATGCAACATGAAAACACTGTGGTCTGGGGGGAATTTATTTATCAAGTATCCATCTGTCGCCCATAGCTCGCCTTCAAACAAGCAGCAAACTCTTATATATGTATGATGCGTAATTAGACCCAGCCATTACAAGACATTGATGCATACAAAAGGATGGTCGATGAATGAGTGGCTATGCGCTGCCCCACATAATTCACACTTCATATCAGGAGCACTGGTTGTGGAATGTATCAGTTTGGACAAAAAATGAGGCAGTCACCATGTTTTGTGGAAAAAATGCAACACCGAGAATAAACTGTTTGTCAGATGTGTCGTGTGTTTGGTTTAACAACTAAACAGTTCCCCCAGAGCATCCCCTGTCTGTTTACAACAGAGGATGGAGCCTGGGAGGGCAGCTAGCCCTGGACAGGGCTGGGCTAGCACCACCTGCACTCACACACACACAAGTACAGTGCTCGCCTGTCAGCTCACTTCTCCTCGCCAATATTGAACACTGACGGATAAAAAAACGACAGTCAAATCCTTTTGGACTAAGAAGTGCTTTCATTATAAATATTTAACATATATGGAGGTCATGGAAAACCTTAAAGTTCAGTGAGATTTGTCAGATATCTTCTGTTTGTGTAGCGCTGTAGTGCATACTGGGGTTTAGCTTTTTCCCCGATGTTATTTATCTGCCTTCTCAAAGTAATAGAGAACTTGAAGGTTGTGCAATTGGCTGTTGTGAGAAGTACATTACTGTTGCTCAACCTTTCAATACTTGATGCATACCTAAAACCCAGGCTGTTTCACACTGTTAAGGATAACAGAGCAACAAAAGTTGTAGGCAGTTAAATAAGCAACAAGGAGCCAAATCCCGCCTCCCCCCCCTGTTTTTCTGGAAAGAAAAGAATTTCCATCAAGCTTTTAGCAAAAAATATGTTTAGCGTCTGTTGGCGATGGTGTGGATCATTTCAAACTCAGAGGTAATGTCGTATCAAGCGCTGAGACTTTGGCATAAACAGTAGAGTTAATGCACTTTCACATCATAAGCTAATATGATTTCAGGGATAGAGGGAGTGGAAGAAAAAAAGACAGAGCAAGGCAGCTATGGGGTATTAGTCTCACTTATTGTCTGCTCCAGTAGCCGGTGTGTCTGTGGCGGTGATCGTCCCAGACAACTCTAGTTTCATGGCCAAAGACAGATGTCAGCAGTTGTGGCCTTGTCCCGTACAGCTGCTTTACACCACCACAGGTTTGTGCTTGAAGAGGGCAGCCAGAAGCCAGTGGTGAAGGCCTAAGAATAAAACTAGTGTTTCAGCACTGCTGTCAGTGATGGTGGGATGCTCCTGGTTACTGAGTTGGATCTCTTTAGGTTAACACGGTCCGTATTGGAGCAGGCTTGGGTCTAGCTCTGGTCTGGCCCGTTCACATTGGCTTGAACCAGGCCTACACATCTATTCCTGGTCCTTGGCATTGAGATGGAAATCTAAACAGCGGAGCAGCTGGCTGAACAAGCAGCCCTCTCAAAACCAGACTGCCACCCCGTCCTCCTCCTCTCGCTCCACTGCAGCCCTCAGCCACCACTTTATCACCCCGTGGCGTTCAATGGGCCCCCTTCATGATGGTTGGGTTTATGACCCCGCGTTCTCAGACCAAGGGTCCAGATACAGATCTCCATCAAAGGCTCTCTCAGATACCACTGTCACCCCTGGTCTGCTGTGGGTAGACTGGTCTGACTTAAAGAGCTGATTATAAGCCCTTGGCAAGTCGCCAAGACCTCCCCTCTTTTTTTTTTTTTTTTTTTTTTTTTTTTTTTCCTGCACCTCGTCGTGACCTTGCTGATATGTACCTGTGTGCATGTTAGGGATACTCTGGAAGAGTATGAGACCTCAGTGGCAGATCTGAAATGTTTGACCCTCACCTGAACCCACAGCTCACCTCACTTCCCACAGGAAGTGGCAACTTAGCCACAGGAAATGGACTCATTCACATATTTACAAAAAAGCCCACCATACACTCTGCTGCAGAGGGACATAGAGAAGGAGACATGAACCGCCCCACGCTCTGATACTGATATAAATAAATGACTATTTGACCCAAAGTGTTTCAGTCATCTTTGAATAGCCTTTCAGATGTCAGCCTCTTTCTTTTTTTTTTTTTTTTTTTTTTTTTTTCACCAACACACACCCACCCATTAGATAAACTCTATAGGGTTATTTATAGCTCAATCACATGATAGAAAGCATATTGTCCCTTATTTGTTGGGTCTGGTTGCCTGCTCTGCTTGTATCATTGCATCATTCTGAGTGGAGGCAGCAGTCCAGGCTTTATGAATGAACCGAGTCTCCGCCAGAGGCTGGGAGATGGCACCGATCCCACTGTGATGTCACTCCAGAGACAAGGAGAAGAGAGGGAGCTTTATGAGACCTCCCATTCATTCTTCTGTCTCTTTCTCTCTCGCTCGCTCTCTCTGTGCCCACCCTGCTTCTCTTGTCCTGGATGCGGCTCCATATTACAAGGCTGCGTGAATCCCCCCCCTCCCCCCACCCCACCGCCACCCCCACCCCCCACTTCTCCCACGCCCACCCCACCCCAGCCTACATAGTCACCCCTCACCCACCCGAGATGCTCCCTTGTTATCTTCCCCCGGCCCTGTCCTGCCCTGCCTAGCCCTGCCTGTTCCAGTCCCATAGACTTTGGCCCCAGCCGCAAAAATTCCCAATTTCACGCCCACGCTCTGGCGCACAGGCGAAGAAGACTGCTAATTTAGTTCATGTGTGTGTATGTGCGTTTATATGTGTGTGTCACTTTAACAGCTTAAGGTTCCAAATAGAAACCTCCGTCTAAGGTTGGGTTGGAGGGCTTGGTCGTAAGGGCTGGACAGTGAAGGTGCACAGTCTGCCAGTGAGAATCCCAGGGAGCCATATCGCTGTCGCACTCAGCTGACTGTCCATTAATCATATCATGGCAAGAGGGGAGTGGCTAATCAATACCTTTTACTGTACATTTACATCCAGACTAAACATCAGTCTCACTTCATCAGTGATTCTTAAAATAGATAGACTGATTCCCTCTGCAACGTTAGAAGAAATTGGTTTCATTTCAGACTTTTCGCTGTTTTTACTCAGAGTCTTGTTGGTGAAAAAGTGAACGACGAGATGCTGCTTGTGATTTACACTCACTCCCACATTTCGTGAGCTAAGTGGATGGGACTAATGTGGAAAGTGATGACTTGTGGATGCTCTGACTCTCAGTACGTACTGACCATTCTGTATCTAATGGGACTCGCAGGCATTGAAATCCTATCAGGACTTCACCATTTACTAGAGATTGTCTAGATCCAAGCTCGCCTCTCTCACTAATGGATGCACACTGTACATTATCTCTGCCGCAGATAACTTTCATATGGATCATTCACCATGGAGACTACTCTATTATCATTGCGCTTTTAAGACTAGTGTTTGCCTTTCAGCATCGCTGTGACCTCTGCTTCATGTTTTTAAGATTGAATTTAATAAACATACAACAAAGCAATGTATGTACATATAACATACTATAGGAAAAAGATGAAATGTTTTGTTGAAAGTGCAGTTGTTGTGGCATTTATTGTGCTTTGAAATGCTATAGGACAGTAAACAAAAATCCCACTTCAAAATCAACATAAACAGGGGAATAAGTCATTCAAAATAAAAGCAAAAAAAAAAAAAAAATCCGATAAATTGCAGTTCACATTTTAATTTGCTCTATAATCATGGTTCACATATTTCTCTCTTTCAGAGTGCCTAATGGTAGTTCTCATGCAAGATGGTGTTGAGTGTCTTTGATGGAGGATTTAGTGCTAAAGTGGGTTCAAGTCTGTGTGGGCAAGTACAGGCTGGGGCTGGGTTGATAAAAGCAATGGGGTGGGAGGTAGGGGGGGAGGGAGGGGCGTAAATGGTTGGAAAGTGCAGACAAACTCCACTCGATCCAGCTTAAATAAACTGCCACATTTCGCCTTTGCCTTGACATCAAAGCGCAGACTGTCTGAGCCCCCAGTCCCATTGCAGTTTGCAGCCGTTTGCAACATGCACGTTTTTGCACTACCAACACTACTTAAAAGAAAAATGAGCTCAGTGGAGGCCTAGGCAACCTTGCTGTCGGGGCACCTTTTGCATGAAGACAACTCACTCAGGTCTTATTTTCACTGTGAAACGCTTCATTTTCATGTGTGAGCTGCGTCTCACAACAGTTTAACTGAGGTCTTATGTGAGACTGTAAAACCGCGTTTATGCTCAGCTCTTCATCCTTGTTTTTACTTCTGACTAGAATGAATAACTTTCTGCTTGTTCACCAGTCTAACAGAGAGCAATATATTATTACAGACCTAATTGAATCACATGAAGAAGCAAAGAGCTCTTGTCTCTCCCCTGTCTCGGGTCTGTTGCGAGGTTTCTTTCTTTAGAGAGAAAATAGAGGGAAAAAAAGAGCTAAAGACAGAAAAAAGAAAGTGGGAGACCTAATTTTACAAACAGCCAGACAGACATTGGTTACATGGGCAAAGGAGGGACAGCTGCTGTGCATTCCAGACGAGGTCGAGACGTCAGCGAGTGGTGAAAACAAGAATGAACTGTATGTTGCCCCAGTGTACTGCTGGCAGATAAAACCGCCAGCCAGCGGAGATGCCAGAACATCTGGGTTCGACGAATGGCGGTGCTGTCAGAGGAGTGACACAACTTTTCCTCATCACTAGTTTGGCTTCAAGCCAAGCCGTTTGAGATGTGGTTTTTAATGATTTTAATCGATGTGCAGTTGAGGCAAATAAGAAGGATGAGCTAAGAAGAAAGACGCGAAAGTCGAAGGCCTGAATAGTTTTTATCGGCCTATTCCAGCGTTAGTGGCCCGAGGGTCTTTCCCCTTCTCCCCTCATCATCTCCTCAGTTTTGCCCCCTTATCCCACACTTCTGCAGCCTGGTAAATCTAATTAGATGAGTGTGAGTCATCAGGCACTGTTTAAAGCCATCAAAGGGATCTCTGTTCCCCACTGGGTGCCCACTGGCTGTGAGCAGAGAACAGAAAGCGTAGTGTGTGACTGAGACCCTCGAGACAGCCCACCCCCATCTTCCCCAAGCCACCCGCCAGCAGTCACAGTGACATCATCACCTCATCCCTCGACCCTTGACCTCCCAGAATGTTTGACCCCATGCTTGGCCCGGTGACAGTAGGCCTACTGTGTAGGGGGCAGCATTGTAGGAGGGCTAGCAGGGGTCATGGTGTCACCAATGGGCACCAGGCGCTGCTGTCCCACCCAGGATGTGCGTGTAGGAGAGAAATTAGTGCTTGTAGTATTTGTAAATAAACAGAACAAAAGACAGTCGGAAAGCCACTTGCATTTCAACTGTTCCAAATCACCATGCTCTAAATTCTGTTTATAAACTGCACTGATTTCCACTATCTGCTATTCAGTCTCCTGACACATGCACATGTGTGTCGCCTGCAGAAGCCGTGCACATGCAGTGTTTCCTCAGTTTTTTTTAAAGCGGCCAGATCTGATGGTGTGACAGCTCTTGTTTAAATAAATTGGATCTGATATGGCGACAGTGTCTGTCTAGACGGGAGGTAATTGTTGAACCATGTTGTTGATCACGGTCAGATGCAACTGTGTTGACTTTGTTTGTGTGTGTGTGGGTGCATGTGTGTGTCTGTGTAAATAGCTAAGAAAACCACATTCACAAGTCTCTCTTTTCCCAACCCCCCCTCCCTCTCTCTGTCTCGATTCAATTTTCCATTCAGTAAGCTTCACTGGTATGAAGTACTATACAGGATATATTATTTTAGCTGTTGTCAATAATGATTAAAGCATTTAGTAATCGTTATCATGTTAGTAATCGCAATGCTAAATGAAATAGATCTAGATATTACTCAAAATAACATCATAATCAATGTTGTTTGTTTTGTGATTGGCAGATCCGGAGTGCGGCGATGTCCCCCTGTTAACTCCAGGAAGTAAAGAGATGATGTCGCAGGCTCTGAAGGCCACCTTCAGTGGCTTCACAAAAGAACAGCAGCGGCTGGGTATTCCCAAAGGTAGGACTGTAAGCTGCTTGTACTCTCATTAGTCCATATTAACATTTGCATCGGGGAAATGAAATCTTATCAGTAAAGCATGAGCCCCTCCAAAACCCCCTGAACACATCACATGTCAAGGATGCACATTCATTAGATCCTCTCACGTCATCGCCTGCTTTAGATCATTCAGTGAGGGTGTCTCTTAGAAAGATTCACTGAAAGGCAGGAGAAACCCAGTTATTCCAAAAATGGCATTACATTAAAATACGTTTCAGTCCAGGCAGACTGACTGACATTCCAACTTTCAGAGAATCCAGACACAGAGACAGACAGTAAAATAATGAGTTAGCTTCCTAAATTCAGGCTGAGTGCCGAGCCTCTTCATGCTGTTTGGAAACAGCAGGGCTTTCAGTGTCTTGTCTATGTAATGGTGCTATATCTGCAAACTATGCTTTTGGCTTGTCATTACCACTGCTATTTACATCCACTGCTGCCTCCCTGTTTGCTGCTGATTGATTTGCTATTGGTAGATATATTTACCACAGAGGCAGTGTGAAAGTTTGCAGCATAACCAGAGGCCTGAGTTTTCACGTGATGAAAACAGAAATAAATATGGTTTGTGATGTGCTGTAGTTCATAGTGCTAGAACCAGAAAAAGTCAAAATTTCATCCATATGTCATATCAGTCATAGGCCAAGGTCAATGTTTGAATACATGTATAGATACATATGCACTTCAGAGAGTAGAGCTATAATGTACCTATAATACTTGACGTTACTTTAACCAAAAAAAAAGGTATTACAGTGACATGACAAAATAACAATTGCAAATTCTGATCCCTCAGATCCCAGACAGTGGACAGAAAACCATGTGGCTGAGTGGCTAACGTGGACAGTGAACGAGTTTAGTCTGAAGAACGTTGAATTCAACAAATTCTGCATGAACGGAGCCAGCCTGTGTGCGATGGGGAAGGAACGCTTCTTGGACTTAGCACCTGACTTTGTTGGTGACATCCTTTGGGAACATTTAGAAATGCTTCAAAAAGGTGAGGTCATATTCATCTTAAGACTGATTTTCTGATTGTTTTTTGGCATTTTTTTGTGGCATTATAAGACAGTTTCAAGACAGTGGCTAGACGCTAAAAGACTTGTTATCTCACATACGCTAAGTGAGAAAAACTCACTCATACATAAGAGGGTCATATGCTGTTGGCATTTGCCGTACAAGAGCCGAACAGGAAGACACAGTTTAGCGCAGGTCATTAATTTTTGATAATGCTGGATGCAGTTACACGATACATGAAATCAATGACGAGGTCACTGACGCTCTCTATCTATTTTTCATGAAGAGGATACAAAGCATTATCCCATCAATGGACTGACCTCCAACTTCCAGGAATCCCGTTATACCTCAGACTACTTTGTCAGTAAGTACTCATTACACTCATTATATTGTTAATCAGTTGGTGTAATAGCATGAGATACATGCCAGGAATATGAATGCAAATGGAAAAAAAAAGAGGTTTATTGTTGTGAATAAAAGAGGATCGGGGTTTGGTGTAGTGTAAAAATGGATATTGATCCCAGCAGTAGGTGTATATTGACCATATATCACAGGAAATAACATGGCATCACTTAAAGTTTTGCTGAGGTTACATCTTAGCAATAAACTTGCCTACAATGTGCAACATTCCACTCATGCACTCAAGGCTGTGTTTTGTTATGGACGATTCATACGCGAAGCATTTGGGCAGCAGCTCAGCACAGGAGGGATAACGACTCCACTCTCTTAAGATTGATCTTTTCCTTCACTGTTTTACCCCACTGCTTTCTATCTATACTCGTTTTCCTTCGTGTCTCCAGGCTACGGTGTTGAGCATGCTCAGTGTGTCCCTCCTTCTGAATACTCAGAGCCCGGCTTCATCACAGAGTCCTACCAGACGCTTCATCCCATCAGCTCAGAGGAATTGCTGACGCTCAAGTATGAGAGTGAATACCCTGCTGTCATCCTACGGGACACGCCCCTCAACCCGCTGCAGGGGGACTACTTCTCTGTCAAGCAAGAGGTGGTATCCCCTGACAACATGTGTGTGGGACGCCTCAGCAGAGGTGAGGGCTCTTAAAGAAAAGAATATAGCTTTAGCCTGGAGAAGCGTTGCAGTGAAGAATATGCTGCATGTATGTTGCACTCAACACTTTGCTTGGATTGATTGCTTGATAAACGTGTCCACATGTGTATGCGTGTGTTTATGTGAGTACATGTGAATGTTAAGTGTTTCTGTGGGTGTATGCGTGCGTGTTTTGTGCTGAAGCTACCAGAATCTTGTCATGCCACATCAGTGTGTGTGTATTAGAGGAGAAGAAAAGCAGGCCCTCAAGTTGGTTTGTGGTTCAAGCAAACCCGCCTCATACACTCTAGACTGGGCTGGGGAAAAAAAGAAAACTATTGTTTTTGTCAGTGTGATACACGAACCAAAGCCACAACGTGTTCTCTTCTTGCCGCTTGTCCTTTATGTAAAACAGTTCAAGTGGTGTAACCTTCAAGTTTTTTTTTTCTCTTCTTGTTTCTGTTGGCCTCTTTTCCTTGACTCAACTTTAAGGTTCTGGGTAAGGAGATAGAGGTGTCATCCTCAGTTAGCAAGCGTGGGGTTTTCTCATGAAACTGTTTGCTTTTCTGAATGCACGGGCTTGTTTTCTCTCCCAGTGAAAGTTTACAGAGGAATTAGCAGCATGGTTTACATTTATAGTCACAAAGCTAGGATTTTCTTCTCACAAATCCCCAGCTGTAAAAATGAATAGCATGTGCCAAGTGCACTATACAAGGCCCCTTATGGTGCTTTAAGCATTTGCCTGCAACATATGAGGTTGAGTCCTCATGCATTACACATACCAAGCTCTTGAGCGTTGCGTTGTGCTCTCCCAACGTGGGAAAGTATTTTTTTGCAACACAACTGATATCCACATGTGGCTTCAATTTCAGGAGTTGGAAGATTTCGGCATCAATCGAGGCGCTGCATTATCTGTCATTTGTTAATGACTCACCATTGAAAGGCTCCTCTTATCTTTCCCAAGGCCAAAAATAGCAAGGCAATTTGTGTGATTGTCTTCCATTTAAAATCAAACTCGAATGGTGGTTGTGCACGTGAAATGAGGTGTGAAATGGAGAGAGATGTGGCACTGTACTGAAAACTATAGCTTAGCGAGCAGGAATATAATTTACTCCTGAGGTATTGTTTATGTCACTTCCATACACATAGCTCCTTTGTCAAAGGCGACGTAATGTGTGACAGTTTACGTTCACCAAAATACACATAAATCTTTAGAAGAAAAGAATGTCATGCACATTACAAATTCAGGCTTCAGTGTTTTTTAAGAATACAATATGCTATAAAATGTACAGTTTGCTGCTTTTGCAAGAACTTTTATTTAAAAATTGAACCCTCTTTCCATTTCATCTCAGGTAAGCTCGGCGGCCAGGACTCCTTTGAGAGCATTGAGAGCTTTGAGAGCTGTGACCGATTGACCCAGTCGTGGAGCAGCCAGTCTTCATTCAGCAGCCTGCAGCGAGTACCTTCGTATGACAGCTTCGACTCGGAAGACTACCCCACCGCCCTGCACGGCCACAAGCCCAAGGGCACCTTCAAAGACTATGTGAGGGAGCGCTCAGACCTCAGCAAGGATAAACCCGTCATCCCAGCAGCGGCTCTGGCAGGATACACAGGTAAGATGTGTAGAGGTCAGAGTTTATACATTAGAATTTTTTGTATAAAGCCCTACCCCGACAAGTGCTGCAGCATTTTATAAACTCTTTTCACAGCAGACATTTTTAAACTGTCATGGCAGGAAAATCACAGGGTAACCAACAACGTTAATCCTAATTTACACAAACTTTACAAAATGTAGAACTGCATTATTTATTTATTTACAATAGTTATACATATAATAATAGTGGGGTTTATGATCCCGGTAGTGTCTGCATGCCATCAAAAGACTTTTAAGATATCATGTCTTGCTTCAAAAGATTCCATTTGTTGACATTCACTCTTGTGCATGACGAAAAAAAAAGAATGTTATAGCCTTGAACTGTGCCTAGACTAGATCATTCGTCTCTATAAACATAAAGACACAAAAGCTCAATTAAAAGGTCAACTTGTCTTTTTCTCTGAATGTATTGCAGAAATCTCAGCAGCGAATATCTCAAAATCAGGGTAAATTAAACCCCAAACTATTATGTGCACGACTTTTCTTTATTTTTTTGGGGGGGGGTGAAACATTCTCACATGGTGCAGAATTCCCTCCACCAGTTCTATGAGAGGCAACATTCAGATGTAACACACTTGTTGATGCTCTGCAAAAGCCCCAGATGTGGGGGTGCCTTAATGCACTGCTTTAAGACAAAAAAAAAACATCTTTTACCAAGGCAGCACAAGTCATGCACATTACAGGAAACAAAACATATTTCGCTCGCACCTTCTTCTCCTTCTTCTTATCCTCTCTATCTCTCTCAGTCTTTTGTTCTGTCTTCACTTATCATCTACCTCCTTGTTATCTGCAGCCCACATCTCAACCTCTTTTTCTTTTTTTTTTTCTGGGTCGTCCTAGCAACGCTGGTGTAACATAAAAATCATGTCTGCCCCTGCACATAACACCAAGAAAAAATTATCTCTTCATCTCATGGCGCATCTTCATACTCGTACACGCTCAAAGAACCGGTGTATGTAAAGTATGTTCTCCAACTTCTTTTAGATGTGGAGATATTTGCAGGCTCCTCTAAAGCAAATGCACTATTTTAGCATCTGACATGGTTTTTGGTTTGAAAATGTGCATGAAAAAACTCCTACTGTTACCACTTTTAACAGTTTCGCAGGATGTGCATTTTAACAGTCTGTTTCTAAGATTATATGAACCTAGGAAACTGATATAAATAACTTAAAGGCTTTAATACGTGTTAAATATTACATTAACATATGAAGAGCAAACTTTCCAAATCATGTGTTGCATCAGAAAATAGATATGAAATCTTTGTGGACACTGGTAAATGATTTTAGTTCAAGTTGAATCTTTATGACACAAGTAGCTGTTTAAAAATTGGAGTGTAAAGCGTGTTGAACGGTTCCACTGAAAACACTGAGTCGCTTCTTAACACCGAAGTGTTTGGGGACTTTTTCAGCCGTGTTTAAATTATAGTCACAAGGCTATGAGGTTGCCAGCATTGGAAAAAGGGGAACTCCGAGCAAATCTCCAACGTCACCAACAATGCATACATCAGATCTCAATAGACTGTCCCAAAGTTGGTATGCGCAAGTTAATTGGTCATCTCTATGGTTATTAGTTCAAAAGCCGCTTATAGAACAATGAGTCATTCATTTGCGATGATGTCGGAAAGATGTCGTAATGTACATATAATCAAATAATGAGTAAGACACAGTCTGAAAGCACTTCACATAACGAATAAACTAAAAATGAATGCATAAGAATAAATATAATGCATAAGCTGATATAGTTAGATGTAAATAGGACTCTTGGCCTGACAAACATTCTGCATTTACTGCAGAGATTCTAATACCTGAGATTTTAAACAAGCTATGACCAAATCTTTATGATTTTATTTGCTTTGACAGAAATCTGTGCTCTATCAAAACGTAAACCAAAGCATGTGGAGATATCTTCCTCCAGCACCTTTTCAAATGCACATCACAACACTCCACAGACTCCATTTGCCACTTTAATTGTGACGTCTGACACATATCAGTTATTGAGAGACAGAGAGAGCACAGATGACACCAAAGAGCTCATATGTGAAAGCATTGCGAGTGTCTCCAGCCTAATGCACACTGAGGATGTGAGAATGTGCTTCCTCTGTGCCTTTATACAATGTGGAAAAGGGAAAGATGAAGAAGAAAAAAAAATCATGCTAAATCACCCCAATTTCCCTGAAAGGAAAAATGTCGAGCAGCCTGCTCTGGTCATAGCTGTTATTAGGAGCAGTGTAAGGAGAGTGTAGTCCTTGACAGATGGAAGCATTTTTTGAGTGTACATGTGTGTGCGTGCCCATGTGCATATGTGTGGGTGGATGAAGAATTTGGGGAAGAAAGGGAGAGCAAGAGAGAGAGAGAAACCTCAACCAAAAAAAAAAAGAAAAAAAAGAAATCAAACCTCAAAATAAAGAAACAGGCTTTTGTAAAAATCTCAAATTGATGTTTGTGACAGCTTGACAGCTTGCTCTGCTTGGCTTCCTGTCTCAGTCACGGGGTGACAGGTGACACTTGTAGCGAGGACAGGGAGCCTGATAAGGCTACAGAGAGATAAGTGAGGCTCTACTTGTCATCTCCGTGGTTTCCTGTGACAATTCGCCATTTACACCTCTGTATACACTAACATCAGGCTGCCTCACAACATTGTAAACCGTCTGTATCGTGCTACTTTGCTGTCTCTCTCCTCTTTGTCTCTGTCTCTCAAGTCCAAACACACACAGAGGGGATTTCATTTGCATTACCACTAGATTCAGTCAAGTGGTTAAAAAAGGATTTATTGTTAAAGTTACTTATCAAGTTAAAGCACCACATTGGTCACACATTCTCTAATATGCTAATCATGATTGGAACACCTTTGAGTTGAACTTGGGTTGAAATAATTCATAGATGAATCCTGTTTTCCTGTTTATAGCTGCATATGATCAAGACTCATTTCGCATGCCATGGGTCAAATACTTAACGCTGCTGTGAATGCAAGCCCCCACCCTAACCACCCCTTTTGCCACACTGTATGCTATTTCAATGAGGCCCATTGTACATGGAGACTTGAAACATATTTTTGGAAACTTTTTTTTTTTTGTCAGAGGGTCGCCAACATTCTGGCGTGAGAGCACAGGGGGCTGGTAAACGGGCACTGTATTACCCTTATGAGGGCTCGCTGTTACAGTAGCAGACTTTTGGAATGCGAGTCAGAACTTCAGTCTGAAAGAGACTCACTGTTGCGGAGCCACTTATTTTCCAAAGTTGGGGTGGCTGTTGTCATGCACCTTCTCGAATCCTATCAGAAGCAAAGAGGGCTCTGAGACGCCATTTCGAGTGTTCAACCCACGCGTCTGTGTCCCTGAAAGCTTTTGTTTGTGTTGTATGAGGGTATATTTGGGTTTTTGAGGCGTTCTAGAAAAGCTAACTTTTGCCTAGCCTCATTTTGCTGAGGCGGTGTGCTGCATAGGCAGGTGTGATTTCAACATGCGAGCCTCAAAAGTGGGTGGGTTAGTGTATATGCTGAAAAACCACAAGATCAAAGTGTACTTCTGTGAATCTAGTTCAGAGACAGAACCAGCCCCTTTTTTAGGTTGATCTTTGTTCTGCTTTCCCCCCTTTTTTTCCATGAGATGTAATAACACTGAAGTTTGGTTTTACAAGGTTATTATATTACTCTTCATTCATGAAAAAGACATTCCATTGTAACATTTCAGATGACTTAGCAACTGCACTCTTTCTCACACACAGACACACACACACACACACACACACACACACACACACACACAGTCTGTATTCAAGTCTCGGAGATGTGTTGCCGAAGGCAGCCTCTCTTATTTTAAACTAGTGATTTCATCAGTGTGGAACGCAGACTCTAGATTCACATAGTGCACAGGGCAACTGGCAGACAAGGGAATACATGATGAATGGGACTGTTGTATTTAGGAGGACATTTGGTTCCATTGCTGTACTTCAGTCTGACCCAGATTAGAAGGTTTACTTTGCCCCTCTTCAGACACAAGTGAATAATTGGCATGAATATTTAACACTTTCATACTGTAGAGATCTTTGCCTCCTTTTTACCTTCTTTGCTCTTACTTTGCTTTTCAAGTATTGTCAGTCTCTTTTCTGTTTTATCCTTGCTTCATTTAGCATTAATATACCATCAGATAGATGCAATGTACTGTATCTTTAAATATAATCCAGTGCTTTGGGACACTGGAAAATAGAACATGAGTGCTCCCTGAATCTGGATCTTGATATCTTTTCCCTGAGCTCACACTTTGCTACTTAAACCCCCAGAGCAACCAACAACAATGTGTCCTCTCAGTGTAAACAGCTCGTCTTTAAATGCACACCTCCCTCTCTCCCACATCTGTTGTGCAGGCAGCGGCCCCATCCAGCTGTGGCAGTTTCTTCTGGAGCTGCTGACCGACAAGTCTTGCCAGTCCTTCATCAGCTGGACAGGCGACGGCTGGGAGTTCAAGCTCTCCGACCCAGATGAGGTGAGAGGTCGCGACACTGCTGGTCACCGGCACACGTGCTGGGAGGTCCTCAGTAGTTAAGCAGATGAACAAGATATCTTCTTACGTTGTCAGGGTGTTTGCGTTGCCTTGTTTGGCTACATTCATAGTTAAACTGTGCAGGTGTCACGTCAGTGGTGATTCATTTCAAAATGACTTAGTCATACTGAAACACCAAAGTACTGGCCTTGGATGTACATGTGGATAATGACATTTACTGATGATTACAAGATTTTATTTTATTTTTTTATGTGACTTGAACTGAACTGAACTGAACTGAACTTTTATTGAATGATTTTCTAACTGTTAATGACACATCTTGACCCCGCTTTGTTCCCTGTATTGTTTCAGGTTGCCCGGAGGTGGGGCAAGAGGAAAAACAAGCCCAAAATGAACTATGAGAAGCTGAGCCGTGGCCTGCGCTACTACTACGACAAGAATATCATCCACAAGACATCGGGGAAACGCTACGTCTACCGCTTTGTCTGTGACTTAAAAAGCCTGCTGGGGTACACTCCCGAGGAGCTGCACGCAATGTTGGACGTAAAGCCTGATACGGACGAGTGAAAGTGAAGCTGAAACAGGAAGTGAGGACAAACGTTAAGGAGCCACATGGACTGGGGCTCATAAAGTGGTCTTAACTGTTTGATAGCATCGGTAAACCATTTTTTCTTGGGGACCAAAATGTTTTTAACGGCTAACTGTGGTCTTTGTCAACTTCGAGCTCCTGTCTCTCAGACCATGTTTTCAAAAGAAGGCACAACCCAAAAGCCTGTATTCATACTCTGTTGCAGTTGAGATGTGTGTGCGCGCATGTGTGTGTGAGCGTGCGTATGTGTGATATATACCGGTATTATTTAGCAGCTCAAGGCAGATGGAGCGCTATCGGGTAGAGTTCGGGTTCCATTCTGCCTAAGTAGCACAGTGGGGAGACGAGCACAGCGGGGCAGAAAGTTCCCGCTAAGAAAAATGGTTGCCAAAATGTAAAAAAAAAAAAAAAAATGAACTGAGGAAGGTTTAATGTCATTTTTTAGATATTACGTTCACTGTTTCTCTTTGGCAAGGAGAGAGTTTTCAGCTTGGACCAAAAAGTGTTGTTTATAATTTGTTGTTTAAGAAGCAGATGCTTGTGCCAGTATTGTATTATTAATGTTGAGAACACCCAATGTAAACCTACCTAGCAGGCATATATTGGAAAGATTATTTTTTCTTACGTTGTAAATGAAGGTATCACAGTGGAACCAAATATTAGATACCATCAGAAGTTTAACTGTTCCCTTCTCCAGGAGCCTTTAACTGAAAATGTGCTGATTCGTTATCAGACAACACTATAGACACTGGCCCTGTGCTCTTATAGGGTGTGAGGACCTGGTGATGATGATTACTCATACCAGGAGCCGTCTGATTGACAAGACAACTGAAAGTAGCCGTTGCGTTTGAAACTGACGCTTTCACCTTTACGTACATGTTTGCCACCTTGTTCGAGACACATATTGTGACTGAAACTTATGCATTTTTGCATATACCACCAGTATTAGCAAACTGTAGACAATCTATGTGGGGAAAATCAGGAGTCTTTGGTAAGAAGCGTTGTTCAATGTGCAGATTAGATGCATAGTTTGTCGGTTCACTGTCCATGTTAGCGTTGCTTTAGAAGTGTTTGAATAGTCTATGTGTCTGTCTGTACAATAAAATCACAGATGGAGTTGTTGAGGGAGTGATTTTACAAAATCCTAAGAATGTCAGATTACTGTTTCTTTCGTTATGCAGTACATTTTGGCCATAAGGAAGTGGCTGCAGAATAGTGTGAAGGTACAGTGTAGGTAAAAGGGACAGGCAATAGAAAAATGTTGACTAGGGAGAATTAGAGGCGGGATAAATGAAGATGAAGGTGACTGAAAGAAATGTGTGGATCCCACAGATGATGATCACTTGTGAGGAAGAGGACTGACAGAGACGATGCAAGTTGGCACTGCTTGGGGGTTTGCATTATGTGGGCTGTGCACTGTGCCACTGCCATCAAGGTCGAATGCAGCTTTCCGTGGAAACCCGAATGCAAATAAGAGACGTGTAGGACTAGTGACAAACATTTGTATTTCATTTTTAGCTTTGTGTGCTACTTATCTATGAACAAAATAACGTTCAGTTCATAGTGAGTAACTCATGTATGATTCCACCCGTATTTGTGTAGTTTGCTCAAAAATACATGCTTAGACATTCACTGGTTACATTTGAGCAAATTGGCAGCAGTTTCCTCCCAACAGTGGGAACAGTGGCTGTACACTGGCCTTATGGGAAATGCCAAAGTCAAAAATCATCTTAGAATATAATGTTATTGTTTACAGTGGCTGAATGTTACCCATATGGATGAAAATAGCTTTTGAGATGTCTATTTGTACAGATTGTATTTCATAATGCTTTATTGAGACCCAGATTACACAAATAAGCAAGAGACAAAGCAGGAATAATAACCAAAACCCATGTGAGGTCTTTGGCCACAGTGCTTCATGTATCGTCCATAGTGTTGGAAGACAGGGACCAGAAATCTCTCACGTTTTTTGGAAAGTGTTGACTTTTCTTTTATCTTTTGTTAACATGTTGGAAAGCACACAGCTTTAGGACAAAGAGAAACGCCTTCGCTGACCTGGGTTTCCCACTGAGTGCAGGAACGAGATGCTGTATATGTTCATAATGTTTAATTGGTAACAAACTTGTCCACCATTGTCAAGCACTGACTCGCAAACCTTCACCCAACCGACACAAAGAAAATCAACAAATGAATTAGTAATAAGCTTCACTGTACCTTCATTCTGTTCTGCATGTTGGTGTCAAGGTTTCAAAACACTGTTTTCTGTTTTGTTCAGGTTTTTTTTTTTTTTACTGATGTCAGTGTTTTATGTTAAAGAGAGCTTTAAATATATTTCTAATGATTGCTGATGCCCCAACACAAGGTCATAATGTTTGTATGGTTGACTTCATGAGATCAGTGTGCTCAAAGAAAACCTTCTGTTACTTAAAACATTCATATTTTGAAAAATTATTTTGTCAGGAAACATACTGTTACATACTGTTGTTAACTGTCACAGATTACTGCAGGTCTTATGTATTAATGAACCTTAGTCAGGCAAGTGTATACACACCAATAGATTGTGGCATATGCATATCTCAGAATGGATTCAGAAGGAAAAACATTTTTCTTTTGTTTTTGATGTTGTTTTTTTGTATATTTTATAGTGTCTCCGTATTTTTTTTATGAGATCATTTTTATTGTATTTAGTTCACAAACATTTGAATATTTTTCAATAATTTATATTTTATAAAAGACAAGAGATGCAGACAGCTGGTGCTTTCATGGGAATTTAAAGGTAGCGCAGGACAAAAAAATGTAGCGATTTTATTTTATTTTTTATTTTTTTTTGTTTTTTGTTTGTTTGTTTGTTTTTTTAATCCTTTTTTATATAGAAAATAGACCTGTCTGCTAGAGAAAAAAGGCTGATGCTGGCCCATCAATGATTTCTGCTGGAAAGGTTTTATAAACTGTAGCTTCTATTTCTAAAATGTACTTAATGTACTTCAAAATGTTATAAAATATATGTGAACAAAGATTTCATAATTGTGTGTGGTGTTACTGTTTTGACTCATGAACATACACTATTATTAAACAACATTTATTACTACTATATACTATATTATAACTATAGCATGATATACTAATATTACTAATAATAACTATACCATTATACTAGACTAGTTACTATTGACTACTAGACCTAACTATATTGAAACATATAGCTAGGTCAAACACAAACTTTATACCTATGATGCAAGACTTCCTGTGGTCTGAGATGGGATTTTGAGTCATCAGACTCAAGGTTACTTAAACATATTCTGTATGACGTGGCTCAACATGAAGAGTCAGAGACATTCACAGAGCAGGTGCTCTAATACAAATACAAATACAGGAAATTATTGGTAGAATTTTGTTTTTCATTGGATAGATAAATTGTCCATTGTTCAAATCAACACACTGGTGCTTCAAATGGGGCCTGGGTTGCCTTTGAAATACACACGGGCCATGGTGTGTCCCAGTTTTGATGAGTGTAGCCCATGTGCACTGATGAGGTGACGTCAAAACAGAACCAGCACACTGGGGCCCATTCATGTGCTTGTAACCCCGGGCTCATATAAATTCCACTGCAGATAGAAAACATACAGGGCCATGGCCTGCTGCCCTAAACTGCACAGCTGTTTGGTCCTGCTGCTGCAAGTCTAGCAGTACAGCCAATACACAGGTCCAACAGTTCAAGCTGTTTTTCAGTTTAAGAAAATGTCAGTCTGAATGTAGAAACAAAAGAGAAAGCACATGAAAACATCTCAAATCAGTGGTTCTCAAGCTTTTTCTGCCATGTCCCTCTTCAGAAGCCAAAATAAAGTTCACACACCTCCCACCCCACCCCCCAGTTTTTATTAGTTATTAACAACAATAGGGGAAGCAACTGATAAAAATGGATCCCTGTTGAACTTCAGTGAAATAAAGATCAGCACGAGAGCATCAGTAAACTCTTGTTTATTTTTCTTACATAAATCATTATAATTCAACTTCAAGTTCCATTAGGCCTACATATTTTTCCACTAGACATCCACACCCCCCCCTGCAGTGGCTCTACCCCCCCAGCTTGAGAACCACTGTCTTAAACGTAGACCCAATTATAGAAATGTTTATTTACTTTAGCACAGATTTACATGAACCATGAAAGTGATGTAAAAATGACAGTGATGCTAATCACATAAGACACACACACTGCAAAAATCACAGAATATAGACACGACTGATTTCACATATTTCACATGTAACCCCAAAGCAAACATGATAGAGCTGTCTTCTGTCAAAATCAAACCCATATTCCTCTGCTGGACCTGTTGGTGGTGTTCTTGGCAGAGGGCAGGTTGAGGTTACCCAGGTGGTTCTTCTCCTGTTCCACCTCCCTCGCTCTGACTGAGCTGATGATCCAGACCAGACGTGATGGCTCGGCACGTTTTTAAACACTTGCCCATGCAGTGCATGTTCCAACAGACCTGGAACAAAATCCAAACCATTATGATACCACTCATACCTGTTTATTCTGCATCCAAAATCAGACACAAAGCTGGCTCACACAGAAACACTTTGCCCAATTTTCCCCCTCTTTGTGCCTCATTCAAAAAAAAAAAAAAAAAAACTTCCACAGATTTAATGCTCTGCTTAAAAGTGAAATACAGCTGAGAGAGACGTAAAGAGAAGAGGAAGCCTGTGCAGAAAGTGAGAACTGTCACACCTGGCAGTCGCTGAAAGATGTTTGATGATTTCTGCCTCTCCTGACAAAAAGTATCACCTCCTGTCGTCAGCAGCTTACAGCTCTCTTGACACTGGAGTGCAGCTCGTTTGTCAGATTTCAAACCTAAATATTTATGTAAAGGGTCTTACCAAGCTACATCTGTCTCCTGCATGTAGTCTTAACATGACTGAGAAAGACAGGGAGGGAGATTAAATGATGAACTAGTGTAACCATGAAGTTGGAAAATATTGGCCATGTTAGAGACATTGTTGCAATAAAAACAGATGATACTACTGAGTGTTTGGTCTGTTTATGTCTGTGGGGTTCTCCTTCTGGCTTAAGCTAATTTGCAGCCCCCATTCCTGGTTAGGCTATTGAATATGGAGTCTAATGCCAGGAAGGCAAAAACATCAGAGGTGCTTTACTGAAAAACTGCATCACACTGATTGGTCAAATAGCTCTTGTCTGTATTTTTCATGGTGTCAAACAAAGCAAAATGACAGAGTTTTGACTTATGAAATATGCATTTTAGGGCTATCCTGTGTGGGAGTAGAAAATATGAGTGAGAAAATGGAAACTGACTCATAAGTGATGATTGACCGCTATAGCTGAGTGAATGGCGTCTATGATTGAAGGTCTGGGAAAAGCACCAGTTATTAGAATTTTTTAATTCAATTACCAACCCTTTTGTCAGGCTGACAGCAGTATTTAACACTATTAAATACTTCAAGCAGTAGCAGTGCTTTCTGTTGCTTTCCAACATGTCCTTTGCCTTGGATTGAGTCTTAATTAGCAGCATAGCATCCAAATGAAATAATAGACATTACTGTGGCTGGGCCAAATTACAGAATCCGTCTTAGCAAATACTACTGAATTGAAAACACGTGGAAGCTAGCAGTTCTGTGGTCATGACAGTAGTTTGTAATAGATTTATAAAATCTGTCCTTGTATCTCTTAAACCAATCACGCTCATCAGGGGTGGTGAATAGTACCAGAAGAAACTATGTATGTGGTGAAACCGAACTGTATGCATGTTATAAATCATCAAGGTTAGTTATATAAATCTCCATATGAGTGTTACAGTGCATATGTATGTAATCTAAATGAATTGTAAAAATCAGTGCAGCAGCTGCTAGCTGAATTAAAGCCTGGCAAACCATTTGGTTCATTCGAAAATATTGTGTAGCATTTTTTTTAGCATTTTAGAGCCACCCATTTCAAATGTTATAACTGCAAAAGCTCGGTCAACTTTAATAAACTTAAACTGTAAGACCTAATGGAGCCTCTGCTATGATAAGGATGAAATATAACTATAACCATCCTCACTGCCTGAACTTAATGTCCTCTTCATAGAGAGAGAATCCCTGTGACGCACAAGAGGCCAACTCAGTGGTTCCATTACGCAGGGAAGTTGTGAAATATAACCAATCTGTCCCTGGGGGCTCTGATGGCCTGAGTAAAGACACAGTTGCATGGGGATATAGTCATGTCCTATTGTACTACACGGTTGGGCTGACTTGGACCGTGGACTGCAGTGGTGTCCAGGGACTACCATAAGCAGAGTGATAAGTACCATGGCTTCTCAGATATGACCCTTCTCATGGAATTCTCTTCTGGTGATCTGGTCTACTGCCATGAGTCAAGGTTTTTGGAAACCAGTGCACCGGGCTCTTCTAATTTTGACCCTGTTCATACTCTGGCTAATAGGCATGCGTCAAGAATCACCTCCAAATTCATCACAAAATAAGGGAGACCCCACAAATAATTAAAGTTTAAAGCCATTTTAACTAATGTCAAGCAAAAACATAAGTTTAATATGTAACATGTATGTCAGTAGAATCAGTAGTGAGATGAGTGCTTGAATGTGTTGAAGTGTAAAACATGAAAAATAAAGATAAACCAAAACCAAACCAAATCACAACAAACCAAACAAGGTCCTGCTTCCTAGGAGGAGAGCGGGAGAACTCCCTTTTCCATCCCTCTATATCACCTTCAGGAGAATTGGTTTCAGGTGTGCTGCTATCCTGACACACCTCACACACCTGACCTCCTAATCAGGAAGAAAAAGACAAAGAGCCACAAGCAGAGTGGGAGGGGCTGTGACATGTGACATTAATTACTTTGGACAGGCAACTTTATGTCACATAACATAAACTCAATTAAGACCATGAGCAAGCATACATTTTTGATTAAGTAGTAAAATGTTGTTTTTGCTCAAATTTATTATTTGTCTTCAAATTGCTGTGAGCTAGAATAAGTGAAAAACACGAAACTTGGCCAAGAAGTATGAGCGCAATCGGCAATATGGTGGCGCTGTAAGTTAGGCTCGAAAAAGAGATTTTCAAAAGGCCACGCCCCTCACACCATTTGTCTGACTGACTTGAAATTTGACACGCAAGTTCAGCTCAATGTGCTCTACAAAAAAGTGCACCTGGATAGATTTTTTGCCAATTTGCATAATTTGAAAAACAGTAAAATTAATAGAACTTTATGAATTTTAAGTTTAGCAACACCAAATTTGGCATACAGCCTTGGGGGACTGACAGACACATTTCTTTTATAAATAAGCAAGATTGGTCAAAAAACATGGCCGCCATCAACCAAAATATCTTCGCAAAAGGGAGGGGCTTAGCTAATATTGGCTACAACTCATTAACCATTTGTCCGATCATCATAAAACTTGGTCCATATCTTCGGGCCGGGACAGGGAGTAGGCCTACAAAAGCATTAATTAACTAAAATTTAGCTGCTTCTCTCGGTTGAAAGTTTTTTTTAGAGTTCCTTCACTTTTTGAAGGAAAATTGAACATTGTGGTCATCAACCTTGATTGAAAACGATGAGGAATGAAGAAGAGTCAATCATAAATTAGTTGCACAAAGCCATCTGATATACACTCACCGGGCAATTTATTAGGAACACCTGTTCACCTGCTTATTTATGCAATTATCCAATCAGCCATAAAATCATGCAGATGCAGGTCAGGATCTTCCATTAATGTTCACATCAACCATCAGAATATGGAAAAATGTGATCAACCTGCCTTGTGTCAACAGTTGGTCGGAGGTGTATTGCCAGTTTTTGTTGGCAGAGTGACAAATATAACGGATGGTGTGCACATCAAACTTCAGTTGGGTGCAGGACAAAAAATAGCATACAACAGGAACATGCAATTTTTTAAGGTCGGGCAACAATCGTGTTTGTGTGGCGATAATCTTTAGGGTCAAATTGAGCAATCTCCCCTTCCTAGACCCCAAAATCACTGGTCTTGGGTAAAAGGCACTTTTGTATTGAACCTTAAGAACTGACAAATGATGTGCATGGTCTTCTCTCTTCAATAGCATACATTAACTTTCTTATTAAAATAATACAAATTAGACATAATGGAGGCTATTTCACAAAGCAACAATGACTGACACGGATAAAAATAAAGCTCATTCCTTAGCTAAAGCACCTATGGTCTCAAGGTTTGTTACACACTCTAAACCTCTGCTGTTCCTCCCCTCCCCTCATCCATTGTATTGTTGTGTCTGAGATTTGTTGAACCACATAGCTTGGCAGGTGTAGTGACTGTATTATCCAGGCATGTGAAGGGCAGATCCAGGCCATCCCCTGCTTTGGCTGGTAATTTGCATTTTTATTGCCACTGTCGCATCCTCAGTTAATACACCATTGACTCCCAGAGCCACCCCTGGACCTAACGGCATCACCTTGCTATCCCACCTGAAATGAGAGTGCCTGCTGGCCCCCGGATCTGCACTGGCTGAGGCTCAGGTACCAGTCGACCTGGCATTCTGGGACGGAAATGGAGCGTCCTCTCATGTTAATGTGGACTTTCCATTAGGAAAGATGATTGATTTGTGCTGTGCTGTTGCTGTGAATAGGCAATAGACTGGCACAATAAAAGAGTAAGATGGGGGCTTTGTGTGCAGGTGAGGCTGTATGTGAACTAGAGTGTGACTGAATCAGGGTGCTGATGACGGGGGGAGAGGAGAGGTGAAAGGAGAGGAGAAGGGGTTTGGGGATGGAGACGGGGGGGGGGGGGGGGGGGGAGGGGGANGCTGATGACGGGGGGAGAGGAGAGGTGAAAGGAGAGGAGAAGGGGTTTGGGGATGGAGACGGGGGGGGGGGGGGGGTGAGAGATGGAATGGAGGGTTGAATATGGGAAGGTGAAGGTTAGGGGGTGAAAAGGAGGAGCGGAGGGTTTAAAGATGTGCAGGGATGGAGAGATGAGTGGTGGGATGATGGCAAAGGTGTGGAAGCGCTTAACTGCATTCATTTCAAATGTCGTCTCCAAACCAGATGAGAGAAGACAGCAGAAAAGAGAGAGGTCTTTCAGTCAGCTTTCTTTTCTCACAAAAGATTATTCTTAGGTTTCCTATTGTGAGCCAATTGAATACCTATTTGAAAGCCCTTCTGTTTGAAATGTATAAGTCGCAGAGCTGGGGCATTGAGACACATTGTTAAAGTGTTTGTACAAGCACTACGAGAGAGAAAGAGAGGGAGAGAGTTTAGCTGGATTAAAACAGGTTTTGGTCACTGTCCAATTGAACAAGCAAATGTTTTTGCTCTTCTTTTACTGTGAGTCGACTGGGATTCAGCAACTTTCCCAGGACATCTGCTCCCAACGCCCACGTTTGAATCTCCATCCAATAGGACCGCGTCTTTCACCCCTAAGACCAGCGGGTGCTGTGCGGTGATTGGCTGCCCGGGCCAGGGCCCAGAAAGGGAAGGCTGAGCCCTGAGAATTTTCCGAAACATTTTCTTCTCTGTCTTGGCTTTTGCCAACATCTGCTTCCAATCAATGTTAGTGAAAAGACCGCTTCTCTTTCTCCCTGCTGTCTGGGTTACACACACACACACACACACACACACACACACACACACACACACACACACACACACACACACACACACACACACACACACACACACACACACACTTATCTCAGGCAACCTTTTTCCTACAGCCTTCTTGTTCCAACTGTTGTATTGTTTTACATTTTAAGTGACATTGAACATGCATTATGTACATTACAGACTCAAGTTTAGCCAACAGATGTTGTCTTTATACATGCCTGACTCAACATGCATGGAGTGACAAACATTTGACTGCACAGAATGATACATCATTATTCATAAATCAGTTCATGAATCAGATCCGACTGAACTGAATGGGAGCAAAAAGGGCAGAAATTGGTAAAGAAAAAACTATTTTCTCATGCACACACACTCAAACACACAGTGGACGTCCTTGCAACTGCTGCCCTCAGCACTTCATCCCACCCTCTCCATGAGAAAGTCGTACTACAGGTCAACTTCCCTGACCACAAGCGTCAGTTTTTGCTATTCTTTCTTTCTTACGCTCAGTTTTTCATTCACAGCTCAGCCCTCCTGTGTGGTCATTATTGTTGTTCCTATTGCATGACTTTCCACTACAACAAGACAACACAAACTGCAGAAAAACCTTGCTTATTATAGCAGGTACTTTCCACAGATATTCAGCAATAAGCATGGTGATTCACTGCAGCCGTAGAGAAACACACAATGTAAGCAGCACTTATTCCACTTCTTAGCAATAGCTTGCTATCACCAGTGAGGCTGATTGTGTTGTTTCTGCCAGCGCACAGCTTAATAGGCTTTGGCCCCCACGGCTAAATAATCATGGGAGAAATAACTTTGAGGTTATAAGGTTGGTCAACTGAAATTTGGGAGTTATTACAAACAGGTCTGTGCAACAGCTGGACCAAAGTGTAGAGGATAGCCCTCTGTAAAGGGAAACATTTTTCACAGTAAGTAATAAGGGAGAATAATGAGCTATACCTACATTATAATGTATGATATAACACCACTGATCTTCCAGGAAATGTTCAATTGCACAATACCCATAACTGCTATTATGCTTTCTACTATAATTACTCATCAGTCAGAAACCACACTGCATAACCGGTGCGAATGAAACAACTGCAGCTTCCAGAGATGATAAGGTTTTTGCAAGTGGCTGCCTGATTTTGAGGCTTTCCTTTATTTCATTTCTTTTCCCCCAATGTGATAAATAATAAAATGTATGTTCAAAATCAAAAATGCATTTATGGAGAAGAAATGCCAATCAAAGTTAATAACATAGTTATGGAAGAAGATTGAATAATTGAAATATTGAATAGCAGATAATCATACCAATTACACATCATACTTTCACTCAGCCTTTATATCTCTGACAGTCTCTCAGACCTATTACCTTTGCCCATTCCACACATTTTGTAAGTGAATATAGAAAGATTGAAGTGAGTGATGATGGAGGAAGAATAGATACAATACATACATTAGTTTGGGACTGATGGTGAAGATGAACAATGTTGACTACATGCTTTAGTGTGTTGTTCAAGCAAAGACATATAATTGTCATGGTACTTTGGTTCTTGCACTTCATATATTTGCACTGATCACACATTTAAGTTGCCCTTTGACTTATTGAAGTCATTTTCCCTCTGGTACAGTTTCAGTTTCCTTCACTGGCCCTGCACTCCCTTCCCTGCAGTCTGTGCAAGCTGGCTGCTCAACTGCCACTTGTCTGGCTCAACTCTCTGATTCACTTGCTTCTTCTTCTTCTTCTTCTTCTGACACAGCTCACTGGGCCCTGCACAGCAAACACAAAATACAGAAAAAAAAGAAGCCATAAAATATGGTCAGCACAAATATGGTTCAGTTAGATGTACAGCGGAGGAGGAGGTGGTGGTGAAAGGCCAAATCTCAGCACCTGCTGTCCCACTGTTTGCAGTGAGTCATGAGAACTGGCTGATGATGTGCTTCATGACATGCTGCATGCTCTGTTTTGGCTTACCTTATGGAGGAGGTGGCTGAGTAATTGCTCCACACAGATGAGCTCAGACTAAGATTTTTACAAGATAAGTTGGAATGTTACAGTGAAAGCTTGGAAACGGGGAATAATGCTTCAAGTTAGAACTGAGAGGTTTGGTAAAACTCCAGTAAAACTCTTTCTGATTAGAAAGACTAGAGAGCTACTTAATGTCTTGTCCCCATGAGGAATTTAAGCACAGCCCCTTTCTGCGAAGACCACAGTGAGTGAAGTAAGCTGTTTCAACCTTTGGCACTTCAGAGGTTAAAGTTTTGTGGGAAAGGACAGAAACACCCGGGGTTTGTGTGAAGGCACATGTATACAAAATGAATGAACTATTTTTGTTCCAATAACAGTAAGTACATTTGCTCGGTCCTGAGCTGTGAGTTATGATAGCATAGACAGGAAGATAGTGAGAAGTGAGTGCAGCTCCACTGGCACTCAGGGAGAAGGACGAAGGGAATACTCAGAGAAGATCAGGAGAGGGTATCTTTACACAATATAATACAAAATTCAACATACACCCAATTTACCTTCTGAGAACTTTACATGTATTTCAAGTTTGTCTTTTTTTATTAAACATGTTAGTGGCATGGCTTTACGGACAGCAATGTTGGTCCACTGGTCCGGACTGAAATATCTTAACAGCTACTGGATTGATTACCATAAAATTAAGTACAGTCATTCATGGTTCCCAGAGGCCGAATCATAAGCACTTGTGATCCTCTGACTCCTCCTCTAGAGCCACCGTGAGTGAGTCGATTGGATTGCCATGAGCTTTGATGCAGACATTTGAATCCTACTATTTTTGGTGATACATTGGCTGTTCCACTAGTAGCATTACCAGGTTACAATTTTACTTTTTCCAATACTTTTGTTTATAACAAAGTACCTGCAAAACTTCAGCTGCAGTATGTCTTTTGAGTAAATTAACAAATAGCATACTTAGCTCGCTAATAAGTTGAACTAAGATGATGATATGGTAAATAATATCAGAATGTTAACATAGCCACAAAAAGCATGTTAGCATTCTTATGTCAGCATTTAGCTCCAGGAACTGCTGTGGCAAACAGCTTCAGAGAGGCTAACTGCACTCAGTCTTGTTTCTCACTGTTTTTTGGTTAAGCTTTTTATGGACACCAGTGCAGTTGTATTTACCATCACAGAAACATTTAGTCATTCGAATTTTTACTGAACCGTGAAAAGAAAAGAAACTTTCCCAAGCTGATAATGTCCGTGATAAATTATTTGTATTATGCCAAAGCATGCAGTCTGATCATGTTCCAGTAGATGATGTGTTACAATTCCAAAACCTCAATAATTTTCACTCAAATTCAATGTAGCCCTTTGAGTAAACATCAGTCACATATAGCTGAGTGCTGTGTGACCAGAGGCGCTGTAGTGCTCCAGTACCTGTGATGGAGCTGAGCAGGTGTGTCACAGAGCTCACCTGTGCAGCACCACGGTCAGCTCCACCCTTCTCTGACCCACCATGAGCACCAACTCCTTGCAGTAACCACTGGCCTCAACTATATCAGGCTGTGGAAAGATGAGGTTCAGTGATATCACATGAATCTCTCCAGTGCTAATGCTTTTTGTGTCCGGAAATGTGTTTGTGCTTGGCAGCTGAAAGGGACCCAAAGAGGTCTGCAGGACAAAAGTAGCCAGTCTGAGCTCCTGGGAATCCTGGGTAGAAGACATTTATAAATTGAGTTTGAGCAGAACTTATCTTGGAAAAGCCAGAGTGCAATAATAATCTTTGACTATGTGTTTGGCTTTCATTTTTAGGTGTGTCAACAATAGTAAGCCCCTAGATTTAATTGCATGGATGTTCTCTCATTTTTCCATCTCAAAAAAAACAAATTTTTCATACTGTACCCTTTTTATTTTAGAGACAATATTGCAAATCTTATTTAATTCAGATAGAGTTTACCTCTTGTCTGAATAGTTTTCATCTCATTTTGTCTGGCTATCTATGTATTTGACAGTTTGAATTAAAACGTTCCACAATTAAAGTTCACGCATTGAATGAGTGACTTGTCTGCCTTCTAAGTACCGTTCAGGTATGCTGTCAGTGGCATCAGCAGAATATTTCACCTACAACCACAGCACAAGGACATCACTATATTTTTAAATGAGCAGCAAATATCCTGGAAAACCCACAGAGTCAATAGCACCTTACCTATATTTACACAAACTGGCTTAAAAACGCTCTGTGGTTGCTATGTAATCCTGTGTTTACTGTGACTCTGCAACTGTGATCATTCTCCACAATAAAACAACCTGTGTGTGCTCACATCACATCCCCTTTTTTCTCTCACTGTGTGAGAGAGAATAAAGTCATAAGATGATGTGCCAAGAAGCTCTTGCTCACATAACCACAAACCATTCCCCCTTGCCCCACCCCACCATCACACATAAAACATACACACACACGCATACACACACTGTGGCAATCAGCCTCTAAACCAGTGTCTCTGACAGTGCATGTATCTCACAAGATCCATGATGAAAAAAAAAAAAAAAAAAAAAAAAAAGGGCGGGGGGACAAGTTCCCCCCCTGGCAAGTGTCTGTGTCTCAGTCAGTGTAAACAGGGGTCTCCTGGTGACTCAGAGCTAATGTAAAGCAGACACAGGATGCCCACTGGTCACTGCTTCTCTGAGACAATGAAACCTTAAGAAGACAAAAGAAAAACATAATCCAGAAGGGGTGGAAGGAGAGCGTGGGGAAACAGAGGGAGGATGGTGGCTGTTCACATGCTGCGGAGCAACAAGCGCTCCTCAGGTCACACAGTTTCCCATACAAAGATCTGCTCCCTCGCAAATGGACACTGAATCAGTGCAATAGTTTGGCTAACTCTCAGCTGAGAGAAGGGTGTGCATGTGAACGTATAGCACTAGTGATTTATGCGTCTTTGTGTGTTTTGTGAAAAAAAAAAAAAAGAAATCATTGGACTTGGAGCTTCAGAGCAGTTTTGCTCTGCTTGATCTCCTCCTCTCACATGAAAACATTATGACAGAGGAGGTGTAAGCTGTGGAACAATATCTCCATTCCCATGGCAAGGACTTCTGCCGGAGACATGCAAGGATCTTAAAATGATATTGCTTTCTAAACCCAGATGAAGGTCAATGATCTCTCTTTATTCCTCTCTTTTTCCCATATTTTGGCACACTCATCCTCTGCATTGGTGTAAAGTTTTTTTATCTGCGCGTGTATGTGTGTGTGTGTGTGAGAATGGCTTGTTATAGGATTTGACACAACACAGATCCTCCTGCTCTTTATCAGTTTAACGCACTGAAACTAGCCAGAGATTACTCACCGAGCCACCATGCGATCACTCTCGTTCCACATGGATGTTGTGTAATTCTCAGATTTTGGCCATGCAACTGGATGAGAGTCATCACACTTCAACTTTATTGCAGTAATGATTTTAACAGTTGCTTGATGCAAAAGCAGTAACAAAAAAAAAAAACAACAAAAAAAAACAAAAAAAAAACAAGAAGAGAAAAAAACAGAGTTAAGATTGGAAAACAACTCTTAAAACTGTGTCAATCAATAGCCTTCTCGTGACTGTTTCAGGGAAGCCAAACAGATGTTTACACAAATCTTTTAAAGTGGTAACAAGAAGTCACGACTCACTGGCGCAACTAAACCTCAGTGACTCCCACTGCAACTTGTGTGGCACTTTCTGTTTGGTCTGAGGCAAGGTGAAACAACATGGCAAAGAAAACACTCATGAAGAAAGCTGCCTTTAACAAGCTCGGCCTGACTGGTGCTGCCACTGAGAGGCCTGCAGTGATAGGTTTGGAGCCTGGGACAACTGCCTGAGCGCGCTCAGTGGGACACCCTCCCAGGCTTTTCCCACATCACTGGGGGCCGGGGGGCCGGGGGCTGAGGCAAGAGGTGGGCTCCTTGCTCCACAGCAATCTTCTGGGCTGTGGCTGGGAAAGGCTAGGGCCCACTGTTCTCACCATCTCCCCCTGTAGTCACTAACCAAGCAGAGAGAGAGAGAGAGAGGGGGAGAGAGAGAGCAAGAGAGAGAGAGAGAGAGAGAGAGAGAGAGAGAGAAATGGACAGAGAGAAGAGAAGAGACTCAAAGCAAATGTGTGGTGAAGGACTCAGCCCAGTGTACTGAGTCTGAGGACAGCTGATGTGCAGTGAGAGGGAACTCACTGTCAGGTGATAACAAACTGACAAGCGGAGCACAGTGACACTTCTCTTGAATTTTGAACGAAATGTTTATTGTGATCTTGTAGAGATAGTAACTACATTAGATTAACGTCAGTGTTTTCCTGTTGTAAAAGCCATGTTTGTCCATTCCCATATCGAAAGATAAACTGTACTCATCCTTTTGAAATGACTCATCAGACAACTGCATAATATTAACAACTCTGTGTGCCTACGCAACATGTGGACCTCTTGCTGACATTGCTGCATACCTTCCCTGTCATGGAGGGTGGACTTTTTGAAATTAATTACAGCATTTGATTTTGTTGCACCTATTAGTCCTGTTTGCTAACAGAGCACATAGTGTTATTTAGTTAAGTACTCATGTTTTTTTAACTAATTCTAGTGATTAAAATATATATAAATATGTGCTTTATTTTTGGTCACAGATGTGACTGGTGGGAAGCTTCAGAATCAAAACTAACAAATTGATTAATTAGACATTATTACACTTTTAAAAGTATACAGTCATAAAGTAAGTAAGGCATTATTAGTCTTTTTTATTCTTATGTGACTATTACACAACACTACATATTTCTGTTAACATACAGAAAAAACGCAGCAGCGAAACAGCACCTCTGTTTGACTTGTAACTTCACGTACAACCTTCCTTTCACCCAGCAGTTTATAAAGTCGATAAACTAATTCTGGTTACAGTTGTAACTGGTGGGATTTAGTAAACCATTTATGTTTATAAGTTGTCCCCGTTATGACTGGTGTAATCAGTCTGACCACAGGTACAAGTATCATGTCTAAATTGAATGGTCAACTCAGAATGTTTGCAAGTTTAGTGCAGCTACATTACATCACCAAATTTCAATAATAAATTACTGCTAGCGGTTTCCTGTTTTTATTTAAACTCAAATAGAATGTCCAAAGTGAATCCTGATGATGTACGGCAATAACTCAGTGTTAAAAATACTGTAAAACTCATGTTAAAATAATAATTACTGGAGGAAAAAAAGAGTGCAGTAGAAATCAATGTGTGTGTAAAGTAACTAAAGCTGCTACAGCACTTTCAGTTTCTGCATACTCAGTCTCCCCTCCCTGTCAGCAGATGAGAGTGTGGGCGGCAGTGGTGGCACAGATAGGGCCTGCTGAGCAGGAGGAGACAGGGTGGAGGCAGTCTGTTTTGAGGGTCATTGACCAGGCAACCATTAGCAACTTACTCTACAGTTGTAAACACAGTGCATTAGAAGTGGAGTGGTCACACATGCATATTGGCACGCACATATACCTCCATTTGCGGATACACACACACACACACACACACACACACACACAACACACACCACAGCAGCACACACACACACACACACACACACACACACACACACACACACACACACACACACACTCTGAGACTCTGGAATGGCCAAGAGGATACACTCTGCTGATTTGACAATCCTCTACACTTTCTGTTTAGCTGGAACTGCTTTTCTCAACAGCTCTCTCTCGCTCTCTCTCTCTCTTTATATACACACACACACACACACACACACACACACACACACAGTCCCTCGCTAAAAGAAGCAAATACAGGAAACCACCTTTATCAGAAACTCCACCCCAGAAGTAATTTTTTGCTGCACCCGCAGAGCTGAGCGCCTTCAACCAGCTTGAACTAAAATATCAGCTCTGTGATGGGCCCTGCGCCACAATCCTCCACCAAACAACTGCACTGCACGAAAAAAAAAAACAAAAAAAAAAAACACAGAAACTGAGACATCCTTTGTTTTGATTGAATGTATCTGACTGACTTACTACCACTGCCTGTTATACACTGTCATTTACCAAGGAGGGGTATTATTTCAAAACACAACAACTGCCTTTTGGCCTACTTCAGTTCACTTTGATGGTGCCCTTTTTTTTTTTTTAACTAATTTGGTCAGACGTTTAACAAAATAGTTGCTATTTGGCAATATAAAAGTTCAAAGAGCTGCATATTCATTAACTGTAAGTTCAACAGCATGGTACACTGCTTGTATAAACATAATGTTCCAACACAGTCATCTCCTCCCTGCCAAAGCAGGCTGGTTCATACCGACAGGCGCCTCAACAACAATAATGGCAGCTACTTTGAAAGTGAGCTTTTGAGCTTAAGGAATCCCGATGACATTTCTGAGTGCTTTTATTAAATGTTACTGATTTTGATTATGATGGTAGACAAGCAGTGTTGGGCAAGTTTATTGAAAATCAAATTATTTATAAATTATTACACAACAAAAGTACAGTTACTGCACACTACTTGTTACATTACTTTTCATTACTCAGCCCAGCACCATGTACTCCAGCTCCAAATTCTCCACACCCGCATGTCACATTTTCTCTATTTAGAACTCAGTCTCCTAGAAAATATGTTCATATAGTAATAACTTGGATTTCCAAATTTGATTATTAAATTGGATTATCTTCACTGGAAACTTGTTTTCTATTTCCACAAGTTATTATGTTCCTGTGCAGAAGTCGCAGAGGTCGTGGGAAGGTGGTCAGAGTGGTGGGCGGACAAAGTGGAGGACTGGGTTTTGGGTCCTGCATCCCACATGTGGTGAGGTTTAAGAGTACTGAAACACTTTCATTATGGTTAGGTAAAGATTTTGGCTCTTGTTAAACAGTTAAAAAAATAAACACGTCTTGTGACATGACAGTTTTTCCTTAGCCTTTACAAGGTATTGTAAACTGCCTCAACATACAGTAACTATAAAAACGTGCCATGAATGGATAGAGGAAAATAAATGAGGAAATGAATACCTTGTCAATGAGCATTTTTTTGTTTTTTTTCTAGCCTAAACAGCCATGTAAGTCATTTGTCCCTACCAACCCATTCATCACCCACAGGAGAGCACCAGTGGCAGGCATACCAGACCTTTGTGGTCATGGTAACAATAATAAACATGTGGTTAAGGTTGTGGAACAGGTATAGTTTGGTTAGGTTTAGGCACAAAACTATTTGGTTAGGATTGGGAAAAGATTGTGATTTCAGTTGAATTCAGTATTTAAGCCCTAAGGTAAGAGGTCCTTTGCGGTTATGGTTACAGTGATAAACACAAGGCAAATTACCAGTCAACATTTACATTTTACTCGTTTTGCTGATGCTTTTATTCAAAGTGACTTATAAGTGAGGGACAACACCAAGAAGACCAGGTAAAGAAGTGCACAGTGAGTGTTGGGTGTTGGAGGTGTTAGGTTGCTCTCAGAAGAGAGGAATCTTCAAGAGATTCTTAAAGACAGCTAGCTCAGCCCCACCTGAAGGCAGCACTCTAAAGGTCCTGTCCTTACAGTAAAGCTGCAGGGTTTATACACATTTCAAATGCTTGTGATTCCTGAATGCAGCCTTATCAGTGGCTTAGCTAGCCAGCTAAGACTCAAGAAAACTTTGCAGTTATCAGAAGGCATATTTCTCCTCTTTTGGCTGAGCTACCTGAGTCCCCCCCCCGCCCCTCCTGCCCCTCGACCAAATTAACGAGTCTGGACCAGTCTCTCCTCAGATCCTTCACTAATTAAATTTATATAAACCTCCCAACCAACTTCTGGTAAAACAACAAACAAGCCAAGCTCACAAAATGTCAAACTAACAACTGAATTTCATACTTCTTGTTCCCGAAAAAAACCCCCAACATATCACTACCTTACACTGCAAACAAGAGCAGACCTGCTAGATGCACAGTTACCTCCAGTTAGTTTGAATTTCACCTGCACTGTATGCATATGTGTGCATACATGCATGTAGAGAGAGAGAGGGAGAGGGAGGGAGAGACAGAGAGGGGGGGGGGGGGGGGGGGCAGTGGTGAGAATAAAAAGCATTGCTCGAGAGGAAAATTCAAAAGCCTCTTGGGCGTTTCGATTAACTGACATAACACAATTCTCACACTGTTGCATATTTCATACCTTGTTAAATATAATTAGAAAAACATTTACAGGAAGAAATGTGCACGGAATACATTCATTACAGCCACAAGTTCGTGTTTACAGAAGAGTGAGGAATAATAATCACTGTGTTGATAGCAGTTGTAAAAAGGGGCTTTGGTGTTGAAGAGAGTGTGGAGCTGGGTCTGAACCTGTGAGAGCAATTGTAAATACTTACAGCAGTTTGTTTTTCATCGTGATGAGATGTCATCAGATGAGCTTAGTCCCATATGTGTGTCAATAGATTAATAGTGATGACACAGACATTTGCTCCACAGGGAGGATGTAAATGAAAGACAAATGTGGTTTGATAATGGTTTCATTTAATTTTCAGTATTCACTAAAACAGCACACCCTGGGATGTGTCTAATGCAACATGGCTCCACATGGTAAGGAATTGCCTGAACAAATAAGAAACCAGATTGTGAGACTTCAAAAAGATGGGAGAGGATACAAGCACATCAGTACACTACTGAACATAAGCCAAAACACAGCTGCAGCTAGGTCAGGCCCAAAATGAACAAACTAAGTTTTTCTACTTGTATTTCAGCGAGTTCAATGTGAATCAAGTTTATGCTGGTACACACTGCCTCCAGGAAATAGATGTATGCCTGCACTCTAAGTTTAACACTGACAACAGCTTTCAGCTTCTCCCGCCTACTCACCTTTTATCTGCTACAAAACTAACTTCCAGCTACATAAATGAAAGCATTACAACCATAATAGTGTTACAAACTCACCTGAATATTGCGTGATAAAGTTTAGCCTGCTTTGAGCACACGTTTTCCCCTAGGCCTAGGGGCTTACCATAGGGGAAAACATGCTTCTGAGACTGCACAGTAATACAAACCAATACAAACCCGTGAAAACCTTCCCACATACTCGACTCAACTATACTCGGATGCTGCTGATATCAGCTTTTGTAGCTCTTGCGTACTCGCAGTCTTTTAAACCTCCTGTACATGCTGAACTGCAGCCTGCATGCTGAAGAAGAATGCTGAAGAGACCACTTGAGCTTGAGGGCGCACTGGATTCTTTAATGTACCAGAAGTTCCGAATGTTACCACAAGGGGAAGCCACTTCTCGCTAAAACATACAAGAGCTGATACATCCGCAACGGTCCTGGGCCCTTGTCACGCTCCCTACATGTGGGTCATTTCAGGTGGACTAATAACACTAAAATGTCACAAAACTCTAAATTGCGTGGCAATTCACTTCAGTCAAACAGTGGTGCTCTTAGATGAGGTCGCTGAACTCTAATTCAACAGTTTAGTTGCTACTCTGAAGTATTTCCACTAGCTAGAATTATGTATTGGCTAACTCGCTAGCTAGCCAATGTTAGCTACCACAGGCTCAGATATTAAGCATATTTCTGCGAGTAATGTAAACTAATATCATCAATGTCACTTTCTAACCACATACTGAAGTACCAACTTCAGAGACTGCCTTGGAAAAACATACTTACTAACTTACTTACTAATAATTATTCAGATGGCTAATTTCTTGACTCCACTGCAGTCTGAGGTCTTTGTGCCCACAACATTCGCGCTACTCCTGATCCTGTCATTCCACTCCATTCATGGAGTAGGCTGCGCACATTTGAACTCATCTAGGACATTTTGATTACACGATAAACTCAAACTAAAATCAAGTGGCTTTTGTAATGGGTTGTCAGTTTAAGTTAAACCTACTGACGTGAAACATGGAGGTGGGAGCGTACTGATATGGGGCCGCATGAGAGCAAAAGGTGTAGGGAAGATGACATTTTTAGATCAGATAATGAATACAAATGATCCCAAATACACTGCAGTTTTCAAAGAAGAAATACACTTTTTTAAAAAAACAACAACAATGAACTATTTGAATCCAATAGAACACCTCTGGAGTGTTGTATAGCAGAAGGAAAAGCAACAAATTCCCTGCAGCAAAGAGCAGCTGAAAAGAATCATCTGTGAAGAATGGCAGAATATCTCTTCACAGATTTGCAAGACTGGTACCATCCATGCCCAGGAGGATCTAATCAGTCATCAATGGTGGAAAAAAACGGAATAGAATCTGACTAATGACGAGTGTACCTGCCTTTAGTCGCATATGGTTCTGAAATATGGGCCTTTCATTATATTTTAATTAGTCAAATGTCTTTCGAATTAATTGGTTTCATTCTTCTTGGCCTTTGGCTAAAAACAAATAAAGTTGTATTAAGTGAACAGGATTTGTTGTTACTTAACATTTTAATGATATTGACCGGGGGTATACTCTTTTGTTGTATATTGTAGTTTAGACTTCTGCTATTTTAACTATAAACGTGTCTTAGAATTACATACACACAAAATCCCTCTTGAGAAACTAGACACATGCGAGTGCAGCAGAGATAAGAGTCATCCCTGGGGTCTGCATGTAAAAGCAGTTTATAAATTATCATCTTACACTGAAGCCAGGAAGACATTAATGCAGAGCATCTGTGGATGTCAGGGGGGAGATCTATGTATTTCTGAGCACTGCCATGTTTTTTTATTTACCTGTGGATGAATAAAGAGATGATTTATCAATCCACCTCTTGTGTTCCCCACTCTATCTCATTCCACCTTTCTCCTCTGGGGAATTAATCAGCTGTCTGACACATGCACCGAGGCAGACAGGGAGGCAGACAGAGGGAGGGAGATAGGAAGAAAGATGATGGGGAGGAGGGGGCTGAGAGGGATAAGGGTGGCACGAGTCAAATTGGAAACATATCCTTTCAACATGTCCTATCTGAGCATTTTATCTGTGAAAAGAGGCACAAGGGGAATGACCCCCATGGTTCAAAGGCCTAACTCAATTCAGTGATGAAACCGTGGCCATCTCCTCACCAGCCGAAGCAACTATAGCAGCTGCTGGGAAATGGGATTGTGGTGCAGCACTCCTCTCCCAACACCTGCAACCCATCCAGGACAGAGATAAAGGGCAAGGAGGCCAAAGGGGGGAGACAGGCAGACGGCCTCCTACAGCCTCACTTTTTTAAATTTTATTTGAGCAGTCATGTTAAATGAAAATTAACATAAAAAATGATTATCTTAAAATTCGGAGAACATTAAGGGTCAGCATCAAGACCCACACAGACCTCCTCCCCCTAACACCTTTAAAGAAGGACCGGTGCGCCTATGGCACATAACCCATCCTCTATTTTTATCTGGGCCCAGGTGGGATTGGATCCAGATGGGGCACCTGATCACCTCTCTGTTTCTCTCTCTGTGTGCTCTGAGCTGGAGTTTCCTGCGCTCAGATCTAACCCTTTCAATGCCAGCCACACTTCATCCCCTAGAGACTAAGCGAAGAGCTGACAATTGAATCAAGCAGTGAAAAAGTGTCTGCATGTGTGCATCTGAACGAGTGTGATTCCTATAATGATACAGAAATCCAATAGCTGGTTGACAAGTGTGTTTTCTTGATCATTCTTTACCATGCAAGCGAGACGTTAACGGTAACACCATGACCTGTTTGGAATGAGATCCTCCCACCTCACAGATCAACTGCTCTCTTGTAACAATACTAACCACAGCATTAAAAATAGCTTGAGGTTTGGAGGCTTATGTTTCTGTAAAATACATGTTACACAAATACAATACAATACAACACAGTTAAAAAAAAAAAACTGTTCAGTGGTGACTTTGCAGCTTGACTGAATTATGGGCCCATTCATTTTAAGTGTTAGGGCAAGAGGGGGTTTGTGTCTTATGATCCAATAGCAAGGTAGAATACCCTAGACCCAGTGGGTTAACCTAACAGGAAACCTGGAGGATACACCCTATTAGGCCTGTACTTCCTGCTACTTTGAGGCATGTACAATTTATGAGCCCAGAGGTACGGTGCACCACTGCAGATCTGATGGATTTCCTCTTTCTTTCTCCAAAAAAGACTGAGCTGGAGCATTTTATGAAAGAAAAATGAGAAAAAAAGAGGAAGAAAGGCAGATAAGGTGAATAAAAGAACCATCTGCAGGGCACTCTGCAAAGCCTTGTGCCAAACGGTCTGGAAAAAATCACACATCTTGGCAGTACATCCTATAAATATGCTCTGATCCTTATAATTCAAATGAAACGTAGGAGGATATTAAATAGATCCCATTGCCTGAAAGCCAATGTATATCAGTGCCAGTGGTGTGAGCACTGTAACTCACCAGGAATAGAAGCTTACTAGAAATAACTCAAAATTGATAACAGATTTACATAGAGAGCGTAAGACAGGCTACAGTTTACTTTGCTGCATCTATACAGTGTATCTTTGTCACACTGACCTGACAGACAATCATGTACACAAACGATACTTCTCTGTCATACTATTTGTCAGTGCATTTCAAGATGATTGAACCGTGTTGTCAAAGTTTCTTTTCTCTGAAAATGATTCAAATGAGCCAGCAGGGGAAAAAATGGTAATGGTGTTGTGTTACTGCAAAATGACAACTACACTCCTAGCCCTGCACATAACAATCATTCTTCACCTGAAATGTTTGTAATCTACAACATGGATAACGAAGAAAAAAAAAAAAAGAAAAAAGAAAAAAATCAATTAACCGCTGTGAGTCAGGGGTGGTGCTGGGTTCTGGTTTGTTTGTGTGTGCGTGTGGGTGAAGAGAAGTGGCACTTACGCATTTAACAAACCATCAAACAATGTCTCTACGATGTTCCAGGCTTCAGAAACACAGTTCATGATGTAATATGTGCTACGGCTTCTCGTCTTCAGACTTCACCTTCACGTACAGCGCTGCAGCCTACTGCAACAGACACCATGTCTGCTGTCATTTTCCGGACACAGAAGCTAGTGTTTTACATGTGAATACAGTAGTTATAAGAATTTGTCAAGGGAGTGGTATGTGTTAGTTCTCTGAGTCAAAAAAAAAGTAATTAAAAGTTGATGAAACAATAATGATATTAAATTAGCTTCTAAAATCTATAATAAAATGCATTTTGTGTCTATTTACTTGCATGTTTTGATAAAAAAAAAAATTGACGATAAATGATGGTAAATGTCCAACTTCATTAAATATTGTTCCATTGCTGCACCAGCATTAGTTCAGAGAGCAGGAGGATGAGGAAAGACAGATAAAAGAGGGATTTGGGGTAAAGAGGAAGAACAGTTTGAATGGGGTTGGGATGAGTTGGAGGGTGGTTTAACAGGGAAGAGGGTTAGGTAGAAAGTTGGGAAAGGAAGTATATCAGGGAGAGGAGGGCGAGACAGGAGATAGGCAAGCAGTCTCCATAGCTGTCAGAGATGATAGAGTAACTCAGCATCTTGTAAGAGACCATCTCTGACTATTATCAAGCTGCAGAAAAACCCTAATCCCTGCACTGCTTAGATAGAAACCCTGTATATCTCAGTTTCGCCACTGGAAACAGAAAGTCAAAGCTTGGGCAAGTCCGTGGGGACACTAAGTAGTAGTAGTAGTAGTAGTAGTAGTAGTATTACTAAGTAAGTAGTTCCAAGGTTGGGTGTGAGATGCAAAGAAACGCATTAAGAAACTGATTAAGAAACGTAATAGTTGACTACCCAGTGAGCCACTGATAAAGCCTGAAGAAAACATCATATTACTGCATGGGTGAAAGATACTATTTGTTGGAAGCTTTTATCCAAAGTGCAATGCAGTTTGTACAATATGTGAGACCCAAACGTGACATTCAGTGTCAGGTATCATTTGTTAAATTTTGATTACAACTGTTCTGTTTCTTATGAATTATGCTTCAGATTCTTGGTGTATTATCTGAGTAAGAAAAGAAGCCAAAATATGTTCACATTTATTTTCAGCTTCCAAGTTAGGCTACTATAAACAGTCATTTATCATAGATGACAAGATAGTTAAAAGAAAGTTAAATTAAAGAACAAAATATAAATAATCTCTATTTTACCATAAACAAGGCAAATGTTCAGTTCTACAGTTTTAAAATAAAGTTACATATTATGTTCATTCAGCTGCAACATTAGTATTAATTTGGAGTTTCTGGTCTCTGTGCTCTGTGTGTCACCTTAAAGGAGCTATTTGTAAGTTTTGTTATGCTGTATACCAGCATCAGCTGTTTACTTACCAGTCTTGCCTCGAGCTTTAGCCATCATTGCATTTACAAAACAAGAGATTATAATACGCCCTCTGAGCAGCGCTACTTCTTCAGTAGCGTAGTAGACTGTGATTCAGTATCAGAAAAAAAAGACAGGCCAGCAGGACTAGTGCTGGCTGGTTAGCATGCTAACTTCAGTAGAGGAAATAAAATATAGATAGAAATAGAAGCAAAACAAAAGGGTTGCTTTCCATTCCTGGAGACAGCTCTTGGTGAGTAAAGGAATGAAGTTTGATGCTGAACTCGCAACGTTTCTTCTAGACTGGTAAGTAAACAGCTGTTAATGCTAAAGTTGGCTATGTAGCACTAGCAAAACTTACAAATAGCTTCTTCAAACTCAGCTGACATGAGTGTTGAGAGTGAATTGAAACACTGAGGTTATTTTTATGGTGTTTTAGCCGCTTTAAAAAATCCGCTGATAAATTCAAATTCGCAATAGACAAACATTCTCAAGTGGTTCTTGATAGTCAATCCTACTTCACATGGTCACATAATGATTGATTGCTTCAACAATGTTTCCAGGTTCTGTCAGTACTCATCTTACAAAAATGCTACATGGCATGATGCTACATTGACTCATAATAAGATTGTGTAGCCTACGTGTCTAGACTCTAGCGTTGTTTATCAAATATTACATCAAATATAAACATGGAGTTATTGTTCATATTTCAGGCTGGAATTACATTAAGTGGAAAGGTGACTTTGGCTGCCATCCAATACATCTCTTAAACAAAACAAAGGACATTATTTAGTACTGTAATAAGCAGTGAATGGAGTCACGTAGGCCTGAATGACTAATCTGCAGTTGGCTGATTATTATATTTGATTGACTATTTTAGCTGCACCTCAGTACAGCAGATAGAAAATATACAGTTGTATAATGTCCTTTGGATAAGAAAGTACAGTGAAAAATCCTCCCATTTCTTGAAGGCCAAAGCATTTGCCCTGTATCAAAAAATAACTTGCCTCTCCCACTAACAGATGATGACATTTGGAATATGATTTAGCCTTGTCGCCAGGTTACTATCAGCTTGGGGCCTTAGGTAAACACATTTGATGGGACCCAAAGGTCTTGCACCAACACTGGGCTGGGAGGACAGGCAAGTGTGCAGGCCCTTGGCCCCGCTAAGAATCAGCAGAAGCCAAGCAGGAAACATCTGGAAGACCCAGTGCAAACAGATGTCGGAATGAGATAAGAGCCCATGAGTTAGAGTTCAGCCTCCCATCTCTGTATGATGAGGCTTTGTAACATCCAGGTGGGCCGTAGCCTTGGCTCCAACAGCTCAAAGGTCCAAATAATCAAACTGCAGGTTTTTCGTTTTCTTTTTTCTCACACTAGCATCTGGTCGAGGCTGTGAATGTTGTCAGTAACTTGTGTTCCATTGTTCCTGGTCTCATTTTGATCCATTGTCAGCCAGACTCTCATGAGACTCCCTTTATACAATGTTTGTGCCTCTCCAGGTCACCATTTACATCATTTCCTGCCATAGTTTTAACATTGACTGGGCAACAAAGTGATGTTTGCATGAGTGGTAGCCATTCACTCGTAATGCCCACGCTTCAGCTCATTGTTGTGTTGGAGATTGTTTGATATTGAATTGCAGTGTCAACTGTATTGTTTATTTTCTATTGCTCATCTAAATACTTGAGGCCATAGTTTCTGAAAAACAAAAGGCTGGCACAAAACTGGCAGAGCTGTGTATGCATGTGATTGTAATTTGGAGTTTAAGCTGTAAAGTATCATTGTGCTCCAGTTTTTAACCCTTCGACTCACCATCACGACAAAAAAAAAAAAACAAACAAAAAAAAGATTTACTCACTCCTCCCTTACGACTGCTGATTACTTTGTGTGAGAAACATGAAACAGAGGAGAAAATAACAGAGATAAATTCTGAAGAAAACTATGTCACTCGCACAGATGAGTAGAAGCCACAGGGGAGGGTTGGTTCCTGTTAAACTATAAAAAGGTCTCTCTTGGGACATGAGATCTGAAGTGGAACTCACAGACTGTTCTGCAATCAGAGGCGAATGCACACCACCAGCCTGGATCTTCATAAACTGATAAATAATGGGTCCTTGGTGGCAGGGAAAAGTTACAGAAAAGTTACTTAGAGTAAGAATATGAATAGATAATTTCATAGGAGTAGTATAAGCAATGCAAAGGTTAGCATCAGTATTAGCCAAACAACTCAAAAAAGAGGACTTTACATTTTTACATTTCAGCCCGTGAGTGTTGTACAAAAAAGAGGATATGAAACTGTTTCAGTAAAGGTGGATTATATTTGTTGTTCGGTTAAAGAAGGAATGATGCCAAAGGTAGATTTACCTTTTTTTTTTACCCATATTTTTAATATTAATCTTCGATTAGTTTCGCAGTAAAGATTGTATTAGGTATGTTATTGACAGGATGTCAAAGAACAGTTTCCCTTATATTCTGTTGATATCAGACTGCTGCAGGCAGATGTAGCTCAGTTTACAGAGCCATCAATCATAAGGTTGGTGGTTATGTTCCAAGCTTTTCCTGTCTACATGTTGAAGGACCCTTGAACAAGACATTGAATGTGAAACTGCACCAAATTTATTTTCCAAATGAATGTAATGCAATTTACAGTTATTCACTTTGGTTCAACAGGATAATGTGACCACAGCAGGACACATCACGGGGGATCCAGACATGACTCAGATTTCTTCCACTCCACATGCAGCCTCAACCACACCCTTTTTACCCAAAGTAATTAAGAAAATTTACGAAATTACCCTCGGGATGGCCATTGATTCACTGCACAAACAGGAAGTAGAGAAGAGGTCAGTGAATGAAAGGAGGAAGTACTGGCAAACAGCAACAATACAAGAGGAGGAAACCCCCCTTTTATAAATAGGAACAGACCCCTGCAGTGTGGCGGCTGGGGTCATGACTGGAGGGATGGGAGACAATAGGGGAGCAAGGCCACTGGCTGACCAGCGTAGGTGTGATGTGTCTGTGCGACTGAGATAGTAGAATGACAAGGGTCAAGGGAGACGCAAGTAAGCAGTTGCAAAACAAGAGCGAAGCGCATGATGATTCAAGAGTCTATTGTGTGGAGGAGCAAACAGTCAGTAACAGAAGTGGTCTTATCAAAAGATTGTTCAAGTACTGTTGTGTTGCATCATAAGGGAGATATGTTTTGCCTCTGTACAGGCAGGTACGTAGATAAAAAGCATTAAATAAAAATTGTAGTTAACACTGAAGACAACAGACTTTAGACATAGAATTTGTAGAAAGAGCGCTGGTGAAATGTACATTGCATCCTGTGATTGAATAGAAGTTGCACACATGCAGCATCACGCAACCAAAAGGCTCCTTGGTCTGTGTGTGTGTATGTGTGTGGGTGTGTGTGCCCACCTGTGTATGTGTGTCTGAGCGAAGAGGTCATCCTGCTCTTCACCTAAAGCAGCCTGTTTCACTGTTAAGCAATGGACCTCCACCCAGTTTCAATGGAGCATCATTACAACTGCAGCCAGACACTTCCCAGAGGAAATCCTCAGCCAGGCCAGACACAACAGTATAATTATTATCACTGTAGACCATCTGCCAATGCTGTTTTGCACAGGTTGAATCTGATTGGGTACATTTTCAAAAGACAAATAAGAAAAAAAAGTTGTTGACATAAATGAGGGCATATCCCAACTGCGAGTGTGAGATTTACTGATTATGGATACAACAGCATAATCTTTGCTGTGGCTAAATTTTTCTCTGCTGACAAGCCAAGATGAAAGTGGGTGTAGTAACTTTCTGTTCGCTTCTTTCTATTCGGCTAAAAACAACACAATCCGTTATTGATTGGGATAACTTCAGGGATTTTTTCAGGGTCAATTTTTTAATTAAATATTCAATTTATTTTCATTGGTTTGGACGCCATGGAACAAATGACACTTAAAGGAGCTATTTATAAGTTTTGATATTGCTACATAGCCAGTGTTTACTTACCAGTCTAAAAGAAACGTTGCGAGTTCAGCATCAAACTTCATTCCTTTAGTCACCAATAGCTATCTCCAGTGATAGAAAGCAACACCAATGCAAACTCTTGTCTCTATCTCATCTTTCCCCCTTCTGAAGTTAGCATGCTAACCAGTTAACCCTGGCCCGTCTCATCACTTTCTGACTCACTGTAGCCTCCAATCTGCCCTGAAGACATAGTGCTGCTCATAGCGTGTATTATAACCTCTCGTATTATAAAGACAATGGCCAAAGCTCTTGTCAAGCAACAAGCAAAGAAAACTTACAAATAGCACCTCTAACACTAGATATATTCCAACAATAGTTTTTCTGAATATGTACCGTAGCACATGCTTTAAAACTAATGTGATTAACTGAGAGGGGGGAGCTGAAGAGTCAAATGGAAATGACAGGGGAGACAAATCACACCTGTGGGAATAGAACAACTGTTATCTTGAGAGGCATGTCTTCAGATAGAAAATGACAAGTGTAATTTTGACAAAAAGAGCAGAGGGTCTTTAGGCCTGCAACAGATCACACATCAATTACCGCATTTGGATTGATTTTGACAGGTTTAAATGTGGTACATAAGCAGATAATGGTTTGAGAGATAATGGAAATTTCACTGAGCTGACACTGCCACACTGTCAAAAAGATAAATTGTCGGGTCAAGAAAAAGGTCTGAAACAAAAGCTGAATATTTAGCTGACAAGCATGCATATATTTGAATGATTAGAAGTTCACTTTCTCTTCTGCAATCCATCATTTCGTGAGAGAGGGAAATAAAATGGATGGTGGTAGGGTGACTTACATGACACGTCAGAATCAGGTAAACACTGTTGATAATCGTCAGTAAAGGTATTGAATTATCTATGCATTCAAACTGAAAAATGAATGTCTCCAATTATATGTTGGCAACAGTTTAACAATGTTCAAAAGCAGTAATATAAAACCATATCCCTAAAGCTAGGCACAAACTAGGCATTGCACGGCAACAAGAGAACCCCAAGAGGCAGGCTGAAGTCTCCCAGGAGTTTGCTAAGCCAGGGGAGTATGTAACATGGAGGGCTTAGGGCAGCGTCCGAGGCCTTTCACCTTGGAGCTGTTAACAGTCAGGCCCGTGATCCCAAGGCCCTTGTTAAAGACCCCCTTGGGTTCAGGACTGTAACCAGAGAGTTGGAATAACAGAGAACGAAAGCACCACGCAGCGGAGCCTCATGTGGCGTGGTGGGCTCGACCCCACTCCCTGCTCAGGGCCTGGAGAGAGGTCACAGGGTAAGAGAACTTTTTTTTTTTTCTCCTTCTCTTTCTCTCTGTCTCTCTGTCTCTCTCTCTTTCTCTCTCAAACATAGATCAACCAGGCAGGAGGTCAGCGGGATGTGGGCTCCCTGGGGCCTGTGGTGGGTGGACACAGTGGCTAAGGTCAGAGGACCCCCCTCTCGGTTCCTCGACATTTATCACTGAATGCCCTGAATGTGTGAAGGGACCAGAAAGAGTGAAGTACATTTGTGTGTGTATGTCAAAGTGTATGTTTGAGTGTGTTTGCATATGTTTTTGTGTGTGTGTGTGTATGTCTTTCTTATACTTAACTGCACAGGGAGGACTATGCCCGAAGCAAACCGGGTTGCATGGGCTTCAACTGCCTCTGTTGTTAGAGTTTGCTGCTCTTACCAGAAGGTTAAATTGCTATATGATGGTCTGACCCCGTAATATCATAATAACTGAATAAGCTCCCAGCACAGAATTTGCAGCACAGCGTACACAACTTTGAGGTGGAAAATCACCCCTGCCACTGTCTATGCTCACTTTCTGTGTGGATGGCTGAAATGTTGAGCTGTGCAAAACCCATTAGTCTCTCTTCCAAACAACCATTAGGACCACTGCCCGTGTACATTTAAGATTTTTGTTGTGTGTTTGTTGTTGTTGTTGTTGTTGTTTTGTCAGACTTAACTGCTCAGGCAGGACTGTGCAGGAATTTCTTATATGCTGGAACAACATAAACCCAGCAGGTCCCTTAGATCTTAGAGAGGCAGTCAGCTGGCAGTGCCTCGGGTCAGAGTCAAAAGCTGCTAACTACTATGCTGCATACAGATGGAAC
>NW_019174357.1:133039-260701 GCF_002260705.1 Seriola dumerili
CTTGATTTAATTTGGCACAAGCTGGACTTTGATTGAACAATGTACAAACACTGTTTGCTTGTATTTCAAATACACCTATCCCTCTATCTATGTCAAAACAACAGGGATATATTACCCAGTTTACAATAATTTTTCTTTTTTTATGGGCTTACTATGGATTACCCCTGGGAGGTGTTTGGCTCAGGGAGTGATGATGCGTCACTGAAATTGGGTGGAAGTCCACTGCAACACAGCCAAACAACCTCATGCCACATGCACAGACAGGCACACAGGCTGCACTCACGCACGCTCACACGCAAATACAGTACATGTACATTTTCAGTGGGCAGATGGAGAGAAATCAGGGGGTATGTCACAAACCTCCCACGCTCTCCACTTCAGCCCTGGTGGCCGCACAGTCTTTTGATATTTCCCACATAATAACTGTGTGGTCTTTCAGCTAACCCCAGGAATGTTCATATGAAACAAATAGCACAACACATGACTACATTATACAGTGTCTTGCCGGCGCACGGTAATGATCCAGGAAATATTTCAGTCATGTAGAAGCTTGATTTAATCTTGCTTTCACCTCCTTAGACCATTGCAGGATTAAACCTTATTTGTGTGAGCATTTGCCTGCGTCATTGTGAGAAACTGTAAAATAAGCTTTACTGATGCTTATAGAGTAAAAGAGGCATGCATGAACGGCCTGGCGAGATACTGATAGGTGGAGTTGTATGTATTTCCATCTGTCATTTTATGGTAAGCCAAATAAACCAGCCAAATGAAATATGATGTAAAATCATAAATTTATCACCAATCATAGCTATAAAAAAGCAGTTTGTGATAGACAGCTGCATGCTGGCATTTTCTCTCTTTAAAAAGCTTTTGGGTAGACAAAAAGCACACACTTTGAACCTTAAATGGCCAAATGTATAATAATCTACAACAAGCTCAGCATATTGTGCACTGGGTGTGGTGATATATATTCGTTTCACACAGGGGTGATGTGTGTGCACTGACTTCAGTGGGGGAAGAGGTCATCCGGAGTTGAAAAGAAGATGGCTCTCCTGTTCAGCTGGGCTTTCCTCTCTCTGATCGCTGTCTGCACACTGGGCCGAATCACCAACCAGTGCTCAGTCAGTCGGGCTGATGGCCAAGAATGCAGGAGCTGCTGGGTGGCGTGCTGGGTGATTTCCTGTCTGAGGGGTCTTCTCGTAGTCGTAACGCGATCCGCCCTCGGTCCAAAAATAACCAGTGTCCCTGCAGGAGATGGCGGTGCAAGGCTTGCGGGGCACTAATGCAGCTTGCCCTGCTTCCTTCCTCAGAGGATGCTGAGAGGATGGAGCTGATAGCGGCTCAAAGTTTAGTTGTACTGTCAGCAGCTGGGAAGACACAGACAAGGCCATTACATGTGTGTAAACCAGGTGATACTTTTCAAAGGCCTCAGTTATATTCCAGTAACAAAAATAAGCCAAACCACAACTACTACTTGTTTTTCTCACAGGTTGCTTTCACGACATTTTGCCATTTTCTGGGTTCTGCAGAGGAGTTTCAAAAAGGAAAGAGACTGAAAATAAAATCAAAATCAACCTGATCTTTAAAGACCTTGACTTATCTCCATGTTTATTTGTTAAGAATGTCAGATTTGGGTACCGTGGTTTCACAGGTTTTCTGCTGTGTGACCTCAGTGTGCACTAGCCCTGCAAAGTCGTAACAATAGCAAATCAACACTTTTATGATTGCACCGTGCACCAGAGAAAGAGAAAGAGAGAAAGAGAGAGAGAGAGAGAGAGAGAGAGAGAGAGAGAGAGAGAGAGAGAGATAGAAAGAATTAGTAAGGGATGAATTATATCACAGAGAATTGCTGCCGCTGGGGGACAACGTATGGGAATTGTATCAAAGACCATAAGTGAGGGGTGAGGGTAAAGAGGGAAAACAGATAGCACACTTTGAAATATCTGACCCTAATAGGCCGATTATTTCCATGAGGGCTTTGCCTCTCCATAAACAGAACAGCGTATTTGTGCAGGTTTGTCTGTGTTGTTTCAGAGAGCCCAGGCTCTCCTGGTGGGGGACATTTCACTGGGTCATTATGCAGCAATTTGGGTGGCTGGGCCAGCATTTTTCACAGCACCTCACAAACCGCAGCATAAGAGATAGCAAAGAGGCGGAGACACAAAACCAATACGCTGCTTCACTTTGAAGAGGATCCACCATAGAAGCATGGCTGAGGCCCTTTGCTCCACAAGGAGCCAAAAGGAATGAGATGGAGGATTACCTTGGAGAGTTAAATTGCTGTATGTGAAGGGGGGAAAAAAAAGTAGAAGGTAGAGGGGAAAAAGCTAAGCGGATGCTAAAAATGAGAGAGACCCAATAATGAAATAAATCTGCCCACAGCTTTTTTGTTTAATGAATGTGGAGCTGATTTATTTTCCGTATGGCTCGGCAGATTTGTCTGGGCGCAGAACAGAGTGTGCTCTGTTCAGTGCCATGCTCAGCAACCAGGTGTGGGACAGACGGGCTGAAACAGTTAAAAGTAAACTGAGTGCAGTGGAAATGGATCTACTTCAAAATTTTGTGGGCTTTTTTTTTTTTTTTTTTACAGGTTTGCCAGGGGAAATACATTTGCTGCTGCAATCAGAAACAGTCTGGTTTCTGTCTCTGTTCACTTCACAACAGTCAGCTCTGTTTTTGTCAAACTGCTGTCAAAACAAGTAGCCCATCAATTTTATTTGCAGTCATAGTTTGTATACAGATCTCCTCTCTTTATGTTTGAAATATAAATGTGTCCTGATGTAGACAAAAAAAAAAAATATTAGAGCAAGTTTAATGGAAGAGAACAATGAAGAAAAAAAGTCTCTTATAGAATTAACTCAGAAACCTAAGATGCAGGATATCACACTGACAGAAGAGGGAGAGATAAAAAGAGTGAGCGAAAGAGGGAGAGAGATAGGAGAGAGAGCGCATTAGCTGAGAAGAAAGAACTACAAACAAACAGTGAGGGGGGAAATATCATAAACAGATCTTCTGAGACTATCAAGCAATGTAAATATGAAAAATGCCAAGCTCAAGTACATGAACCCTTGCAGGAATGAACCCCCAACCCCCACCCCCACCCCGTACCCGAGTAACCTCTGTTTATGAAGACAAGCGAGGACGGGCCCTCAACAGAGTCTTGGGGAACGCCAACAAGTGTGGTCAGTTCTTGGACTATTTTAATGTCCTGCCCTCCCTACTGTCCTACCCAACAGGCACCACAGTATCCATCTCACTCTGCTACAGTTAGTAGTCCACTGTTCCCTAATACAGAAATATTATGAGCCACACAGGAGAGGTCAGAAAGGAGGCTTGACATGCAGTCAGAGAGCAATGTTGATAGATAACAGTTTTCCACCATAGGCCGCATCATGACACATTGTACTCGCACTATCTGCTGATACAGTAATCTTGAAGAGGATGCCTTCTATCACTCTTTTCTGAGTTCACAAAAACTGACAACTATAGCCATGCATGTCAATATCCAGTTGAGTCCAGTTACAAACCCTCTCATATTTGCCTCAGTTTCCAATAAAAACAGCTGTCTGTGTCTGAGTGCCTAGGCTTTAACTGACGGCATCATTAGTGTTTTGAATTAGCGCCCCACACAAAATGAACTTCATTCAAGCTGTGTTGAGAAATCTGCTGCAATAGCCAAAAGGACAATGACAGAATCCTATGACTATCTTTACAACCTGTCATAGACAAGATTACTTTTCACAGCTCGGGTCTATAGGGTGATGTAAACTCTTAAGGGGGAAACATAAGGACCATTAGATTCTCATATATGGACGACCAAAGTCATAAAAATGTCTCAAGTGGCCAACACACAATCCCAAAGATTTGAGAGAAAAAAAACCTTATGACAAAAGGTTGAGAGTGTCTTTTAACCCCTGTTACTCCCCTTGTCATCCACTTTGTTGCACAATATCAAGATGGCTCAATGAACATACTTGCTTGTTGCTCAAATTAAGTCATGCTTCAAACTGACATATTGTTTCAATGCAGTAATGTGCATGCAACCCCAAATATGGCTGGCAGACTTTCAAATATGCTTTGGAGATGGAGCAAATGGTGGTTTGGCTCTGCTCAGACAGACAATTTTCAACCAATGAATCAAACAAGCTTAAATTGGACAAATTAGGCAGAGTGTGATCAACCTAAGTTCATGGCTTGTATTTGGCATGTTGCTCTGGTCTGAGACCAAGACGGAGCATGTTTGTTTTTCTAATGGCTTACTGCTGCCCTCTGTCAAAAAATGGTGGTCACTGCAGCAAGACATGAAAAACAGACACAGTAGCAAAGCTTCCAATCTATTCAAAAAGAAATAAAACTATAACAATGAGATGTCCATCAAATAATTCCCGGAATACCATTTCAGCCGTGACAGTCATCCTCTCTTTGTCAGCCTGTGAGTCTGCTTCCAGGAATGCAACTGCAGACGCAGCACTTCAGCGTCCTAGTGTGTGTTTCATCTGGATTTCTCTGTCTCAAACACACATGTGGCTCAAATATGTGGCCCGGCGCTCCAACAGAAACAGCCCGTGATCCAGCAAGCTCCTAATGTGCACCTCGCTGGAACGTGCCACACTGACACCAAACTAAGTCAGACAGGGCCACGTGTTCGAAAATTTAACACACATTCTTCAGAAGCTCTGTCACAGCTCTCTGCAGATGAGTCTACACTGAATCAGGAGCATTAGGCACCAAAAACAACAGTCTAATTAAAACAAAAGGAAATGATGACAGCTTAAGATTACTGAAAACGCTTTTAATCCAACTTTATGACGTGTTGTAAAAGCACACTGAATCAAAGAAGCAATGACTGAAACTGAATCACAACTGAAACTACTGCACACATAACACAACCAACGCCTAACCCACAACATGCCACACTTACAGATATACATAAGAACACTGTATACACTATATACAGAAGATGTACTCTGCACATCATAATAATTTGGTTAAAGTTACTGTGCACAGAAATAATTGGTTAAATACTAATCACCTGTTGTTTTCCTAGTATAACATATGTAAGGTAAATTTTACCCTTATCTGCTAGAAAACACATCATTATTGCATACATATCAAACAGGTAATATGCAAGTATCTAAGGTGCAGTGTGTTTCATACTATAAAGAGTTGTGATTTTCTCTATTTTCCCCATAATCTCTTCTATGGTTTTAAACTGTACGTGATGTCTGACTAATTTTCATGTCTAATGTGTAAAGAGATTGTTGCCGTTTCATGTGTTGCTGTAAGAGGCATACTCAGGTCATCTGTATAATGGTTTCATCCAGAGGGAGACATAACGGAGGGAGTGGCAATCCACAGATCTGGGTGTAGCGTGACTTTGGGAGGATTCAGACAAATCTGCTTGGCCAGATTCACCAGACAGACAGTCTGTAAATATTAGACACATTTAGTATGGTGTGTTTGCATATGTGTGTGTGTGTGTGTGTGTGTGTGTGTGTGTGTGTGTGTGTGTGTGTGTGTATTGTTGCAGATGCAGGTTGGTTGTTGGAAAAAATAGCACAGGTGTATGAAGTGATATGCAAAAGTGGACGTTCTATTTATCTAAGCTAAATTTTGTGAGTGTGTGTGTGGGTGTCCAACATACAACCCCCTGGAAAGCATTTATGTTTGTCTTACCTTCACCTTGTTTATAGCTGCTGGAATGGGAAAATCATGTTCAATGAAAACTTTGGGAAATTCCACGCAAACACAGATTTCCATTATGAATGACTTTCTCTCAAAGGTAGAGGAGGCAAAGAGGCTACAGAAAGATCTGAGATGTCTTCAGTAAACTATGCAATCAACAGTGAGAGACTGAATCCACAAACACAGCATGGGACTTAAGCAACCATGACAGCAAACATACACCCTGCAGAAAGGTCTTTGAACAAGACACTGAAAGCAGACCAGATCATGGGGTGCCGTGCTGCGGTTGACCTCAGACTTTGTTTTGGATGAAGCAAACACAAAGTCAGTCTCACTAGAATAGTTTTAAGAAATAAGAACAATAAAAAACAAATAAATAAATGCATGTAATCAAATTATGTCTTGAATTCTTTGTCAGTCTAAAGGATTTTAGGGATGACTTGATGACTATCTCAGATCAGAGTTACAACTCCTTTGTGTCTTTGTCTGAGAGACCCCTTTTTTTTTTTATCTACCGTTCCAGGTTGAACTGTCTACCATTGCAAAAACATGTGGGAATTGTACTTTTGCATGGAATTTCACTTTAAGGAACTGTATTCTATAAAAATGTGATAGAGAGCCATGAGAGAGCTTCCAAAGCAACCCTCACACTGGCCGTATAATTTACAACTTGGACATGGAGTACTGTAAATAGCTCTTTAGAGTGTCTGCTCTTATGACAGGACATATACAAGGATCTAAATATACTTAACATGTTCTTACTGAAGGGAGTACTGATCTGTGAGCTGAATAACAGACCGTATTCATGTGTGTACAGAAAACATCCGCCTTGAAAACATTTACAGAATTTAAGCACATTTAATTGCAAAAGCTACACAGTATCATCATATATCTAATGAAGCATCACTGTAATGAAGCTTCTATTGCAGCACACACAGTGGGCGTACAGCATTAACAGTAGTTGCTTGTCATTTTTAGACAGATTGTGTTGCAGCGATTTCTTTCCTTTTTAAAACTATATGCTCCATAGCCAGGCTGAGCTTACATGTTCTGGCATAATCAGTGCCAAAGTTGACCTTGTTTCCATTTTATATTCAATGAAATCACTTTTGTGAGACAACAAAAGAGATGGAGAGAGCGATGAAGAGAGCCAGAGCTGGGAAAGAGAGAGAAAAATGGGCTTCCAAGGTAGGCTATAGCAGGCTGCATGCCAGATGCACTCTCGGCAGCTGGATAACAGATACAATGAAATTTTAGATCATTCTATAAATACCACTACCAGCTGCTTCCAGTTAATGTCAGATGATTATTAAAAAGTGGTAAAGATTAACCGTTTGTTATCAGTTATTGAGCAATAATGTCATTTTTCTATGGACAAAGCAGTGGTTCCAAACAAGAGCCAGGGGGTACGCAGGGTGACAGAAAGAGGTCTGAGCTAATATATGAGTGTCTTAAATTGATCTGACAAGAAATGGATTAGGCTATGAGGTATTTTGCATGGCTGGCTCATGTGGGGGACGCCCCCGAGACTGAGCTTTTGTTTTTGTGCTGTCTTTCTTGTTGCATTAGTTAATGCAGAGTTTTACAAGGAATAATATGTGGAGGTCATGGATGTGGGGACTGACAGCATCTTTCAATGGTCTCCCCACTGGCTCCCACCGTTTGTCCCCAGGGGGGTTCTCCTGTTACCTGCTAATGCCTCTCAGTCTCCCAGCCTTTTGGGTTGAACATAACTAGGAAAGGTTTGGAGTTTCACCTTTTCTGCTTTTTGACTCACGCTGCCTTCTGAGACACTTGTCCGAAAATGTTCAACATGCAAAACCAAACACTTCTCCTTCAATCAGGGGGCCAAAAGCTTGTGTACAGTACAGCCGCCATACACAAGAGCAATATCTGTACAATATAATGCAATTCAGTATAATAACAGTGCAGTAAGTATTGCCTTTCTGAAGCTCATTACATTCAGTTGCTGAGACAGTCAGACATTTTTTTGAGGGCTTAAGGTGTATTTCCATTAACCTGCTTAATGCGCAATTCGAAATTGCGAACTTAAAAACGAGTAATGCAAATACATGAATTTTGAAAAAACTCAAATTTGTATTTGCTGTGATTTTTCAGATTATTCAATAAAGCAATAGTTCGGACGATTGAAATGAAAACACAGTTGTCACGTTTGTTGTGACATTACAAAGTTACAGAAATCCAGAGCGCTTTTAAGGTACACTTTTCCAAGCTGTGTACATTTATCTTTGGACTGAGCTCCTTGATACTTTTACAGTATTAATACAGAAGCTAGACCTTGTATAATGAAAAAAGATATGGAAATCTCACTTTATACAATATGTCACCTTTAAAAATGTTATTTTCTCTAACTTTTCTACAGAAAATGTTGAAGCACAATCTTTGAAGGGAATAAAAAGGAAGATGTGGTGCAAAGCTACGCCCTTGAGCTTTAACATTCCTCACAAATCACCTAATCATTCAAATTCACATTCATGTTGGCTCGAGCCAGCTGAGCCAGTCACTATTATTTTGTTACTACATCATCTGTGAATACTAGAGTTGCCTACAGGATTGATAAATGTTGTACATCTGACCATTACCTGGCAGAGCTGACAACAGGGTCTTGAGACCTATACACCCAAAAATGCTACTGCTTTGGCAGGGAGTAGCTACAGGTAATATGGCACTACACAACATGGGGATACAAATGGAATTTGCTTCAGGCTGTGCTTCAGGATTGAATGGCAAATGTCTGTGAAGCCCAGTCCTGCCAACATCCTGTACAGTCATATGCTCACATGCACACACACTGCAATCCATCAGCTTGCTGTATTATGGTTTTAATTAGTTTAAAACATGTTAACTGTCAAGAGCAAAAAGCCACAGAGAAGCCACCAAGTCGATTTTGGTGATGTGGCCGGTTTGGGCGAGGGGTGTGACTAATTTACCCAGAAAGTGACACGTCGTCACTGCAAGCTGTGAAGCTCAAAGTATTCCAGTGACTCTGTCCGCGTTTCCCTCAACTCTTCATTCATCTGCATTTCACTTTTACTCCTCATCTGCTTAATATTTCGGTTGCTTCGTTCAGGCCACTTTCATCTTGAAAACGCACATAAATCAATTCATAAAACTTGCCAGATTTTCATTCACTCAGATAAAAATATCTCTGGAACCGACGGCTGAATCTATATTCACGATCCACCGACATCAGGGTGGCCACGTATCTTCCAGCATGACTGACAGTGTGCTGGAGCCTGTGTCTGTGTGAATGTGCTAACATGATGCGGTTTTCTAGCTCAGTAAAAGCCCAGCTTCATGCAATTTGATTGATATTGGCTACCAGCACACTGTAACCCTCAAACGGCTGTGTGCAGACTTCTACCTCTGCCTCTCTCTCTCTCTCCACAGCTGTTTCCTGCCCCCAAACTGCTGAAACAGTGGTGTAGCAGGACCAGAGGTAGGCCAACACAAACCAAAGCCTCTCCGTCTGCCACACACGTGTGCGCACACATATATCAATAAGAGCATACCATCCCCACCTCCCTGTAGGCTGCTACTGGTCACCTTGCAGCACTTCCTGTTTGAATTGGGTCATTTCCTCTTTCTCTCTACTGAGGGAGGGTTCAGGCTTCGGCAAGGTTGAATCACGGGAGGGATGAAGAGAGAACAAGGTCACTTCCTCCCTTTACCTTCACCTTCAACCTGTCTCTCCCTCACGCATACACACAATACATGTAGAAAGACTTGTAGAAAAAGCAGCTTTTTTTTTTTTTTTCATCCAGCTCAAGAATCTGTGCACCAGTAGTGACTGTAAAAACAGCATATAAGCCCCATGTAGCACATTTGCTTCAATTCACATCTGGGCAGAATGAGGCCTTGTGAAACTGTGGGACTCATATAATTCTAAATGGGGGATCATGGTGGTATGAAGGGCTGAAAAACAGGTTTGTGACAGGAAGGTTGCTGGTTTAGCCTGGGAGTAGGAAAAATTCTTGGGTAATGGCAATGTACCCTTGAGCAAGGAACCTACCTGATCCAGGAAGGTAAGAAGCGTGTGTTAGGCTGTGGGTGCCGGGCAGCTTCCACATGTGCAATCATTCATTAACGGTAGGAATGTGAGGTACTGTGTTGCTAAAGTCTTTACTGGATGTAGAAAAACTACAAATGTCTGTTACCATTAAAAAAAAAGCATATTCTATAGTTAATGATGAAAAACTAAATTCAAAAGAGGGGACTTACTCATAACATCCTGGGAAAACAACATCAAACATAAAATTTTGTGTGTGTCATAGTCGCTGAATATTTTCCCCTCCATCTCTGATGACAAATCAAAACAACTCTAAATGGAGGCTGTTTATCGCCAGAGACTAAAACAACTGTTTAGAGACAATCCCAAAACGCAGACTGTTGAGGAGAGGAAAATTTTCTCGAGAAACACTAAAGAACACTTCAAAGTGGTCCCAAATGAGCGGACTCATAAATGGTTTGCCCCTAAAGTGTGCTCGGTGCAATCACTCTCTAGTAGCAAGGGTAAAGAAATGAGGCAGATTGTTTGTGACAATTAGGCTGATGCCAGATACTGCCCTCCATGGCCTCTGCAATCACTTGTCCCCATCAGCCAACTTCTGTTTATCAGTAATTGCAATTTGGAAAGAACTCTGTGGCGATTAGGCCCAGGGAGTGGTCAGACATAGAGTTTGCCCAGCCCTAAACAAGAGAGCAGTGTTTGGGTAGAGTCTGCACGAGGTCCCACTGAGAGAGAGAGTGGAGGGGTAAGAGAAAGTGTGAAAGGAAGGAAGGAAGGAAGGAAAGAAGGAAGGAAGGAAGGACGGAAGGAAGGAAATATCAGGATAGAAGCAAAGGGAAAGACAAATATGCAGCAGTGACCCCCTTCTACTAAATACTATCTGATCTTTAACCCATCCTGTCTGATAAGGAAGCTTTATTTGGCCACTTTTTTTTTCCCTTTTTTAAATTTGAGAGCAGAATTTATGAAAACCACTTTTGAACCATGGCAGCCAATAAGAGAAGAATTTGTCTCCAGAAATCCACTCTTTCCATGGAAAATTGTCTTTAGATTACAGATGGTAATTTCCAATGAATATGATTCATTTCTCTTTAATAATTTGAGTAATGTGAGTCATTATTTGAAGGTTTTGATGAATCCCAAAATTAGGCCAACATTCAACCAGGTTTTAACAGCAGGGTTCATAATCTAATCACATTTATAGCTTGAATTTCATCAGTAGGTTTTAATATGTGCCTTTAGGGTCCCAGAAGCCTCAGCAAGCCACCTCTCTTGTATTCACACACTGTCTCCCACACTGTGCAAACCCACAGCCTGGCAATATCCTATGTAAAGCAGGACCTTTAACACACCACAATTTTTCCTTTCTCCTTTTTTACCAATCAAAAAAAATGTTGTTCATACCTCGTCCCATCACAGCTCTGTTTCACATTGCAGTCGGTCTTTGATATAGTTTAGTGAAACATGACACAAATACTCTGATTTGGCAGAGACAGAGAGAGAGAGGGAACAGCAGAGAAAGAGTGTGAGGGATGGAATGAAAGTAGCATCTGTTGAAGTGATTTAACAGCCATGTGCAGGCAACATACCTCTCTATGCATCGCTCCATCTGCATATCACATCAAAGACAGCCATTTGAAATAAAGTATAGTGTTACCCAAATGCCACAATGATGTGCATTCATTTCATTTTTCTCCTCATCCTCCAAATCCAATGGAGAACATTTAAGGAACATGACTGCCATCTAGTGGATGCGCCTGGTAGCTGCACGTCATTAGAAATGTGGTGCATATTTGTGGTTGGTAGTTGTCATTTCCCGGGATTCACACTGCATGTTGAGAGATGTTGCAGCGCATTAGCACACCAGATGGTGTGAAAAATGCTGGATTCGAGAGCTAAGAGCTCACCAGGACAATCTGAGGCTGTTTAATGATCCTAAAACCTGTTTTATTTCTCTCCTTTCACACTCTCTGTTGATCTCTCTGCCTCCGTATAACACACACACACACACACACACACACACACACACACACACACACACACACACACAAGATTTTTCCCTATTCCTTATATTAATGTCTTTACTGTGGTCATATACATAATATTTTTTTCCATCCATACAGTACATATACAGTATGGTTGATACATTTTGAGTCAATAAATTAACTCCTGTATTTCATCTCATAGAAAAAGATATGTTGACACACTATCCCAATATCCAGGTGGATTTTTAGTAATAAGTAATCATTCATAGACAGACAGTAAGTACTAGTTTGGCAAGTTAGGGTGTTAAAAGCTCTCGGAAGAGATGAGTTTTCAGGAGATTCTTGAAGATAGAGAGGGATGCCTCTGCTCTGATACACTGGGTAGCTTGCTCCACCATCGGGGAACCAAAGACAAGAACAGACTGCACTGCAATTGCCTTGTGTGCAGGGATGGCAAACCAGACGACATTCCTTGCAGGAACGCAATGGCCGTGAAGGAGCATAAGGCTGTATGAGTTCAAGTGGATGGATGCAGACCAAGCAATAGTGATTTGATTTTGATTCGGGCGGCCATGGGTAGCCAATGTAGGCCGAAGAGTTGCAGAGTGACATGTGCCCTTTTGGGCTCATCGAAGGCCAGAAGGGTTGCCGTATTCTGGACCATCTGCGAGGGTATCACTGTGCATGAAGGGAGGCATGCCAGAAGAGCACAGGAGTAGTCGAGGTGAAAGATAACCATGGGCTGGACCAAGACCTGGGTGGCATACTGAGTCAGGTAAGGCATGATTTTTCTGATGTTGTACAGAGCAAAGCAGAGCAACTGGGAGACGGATGCATCATGGTCAGAGAAGGATAGCTGGTCATCAAACACGACACCCGGGTTTCTTACGACCTTGGTTGGGCTAAGGGATGAAGTTAGATAGAAGACCCAATGAGGTCCTTTTCACAGCTTCTGCTCTCGATGTCCTTTACTGTGGTGCTCTATACTTTGCTCTTTGCTGTATAACATAGAGTGCAAAAAGAAATGCGACAACATAAATTATTCCACCTGTCAGAACTGAATCCAACGCTTAATTCATAAAATGTTACAAGTATAAAAAGCAGCCAAATTAGTACAAGTAATCATGTTTCATAATTTTTATTTTGATTTGCTGAAATGGAGTTTAACCCAAAATTAGACATTTGGATTGGTTTTTATTTTTTATCTATGTATTACTTTTAAAATATTTTCATATTTACAGAGTTGGTATGCACTGGTACAAAGTGAGTATCACGAGGTCTCAGCGCTGTCTGCTAAATGAGGACCTCGTGTCCCCAAACAACATTGTTTCATTATAGGTATATATTTTTCAATATTGAGCAATAAGCATGGAAGTGCATTGCAGAAAACAATTTGTCATGGGAAAGCACTCCAGAAATCATTACACACACCAGAACAAAGCAAAACCAAAATTATCATTTAGTGCGGCACATCAATTTCAGTTAGTTTAAGTTATTTCTAACCAAAAGAAATTATGACATCAGCATGGGAATTGAATCTGAATGATTTATTCTGAGCCAGGACACTGACTCCTTGTTTTTACCACACTGAAAAAACATAAACACATGGTACAACCTATAGACAGCTGCCATATTTCATCCTTAAGCCTAAACCCATGGGCACAGCAGGCTGCAGGCTAGCCCTGACTGATCACAAGCACAAACACACAGACACACGTGCGCGCACAAACACAAACACAAACACACACACACACACACACACACACACAACTAATCAATGTGAAGTTTGAGCCGGAGCAAAATGGTGAACTTTCAATCTTGTTCACACCTAAAAATCAATTTAATGTCAAGTTATGCTTCAATGCCAAAGCAAACCAAAACAAACAACAGAAAGACATCAGCAGAGAATTGGAAAGTCAAATAAATCACCCTTATCAGTTTCAAACAGAGGGAACCAGTGAATCATCCTACTGCCAAACAAGACCTTGTTTTTGTACCTTTAATTAGACATTTGCCTTTTAAAAGTCACCAGTTGGCAGCCATGTGGCCTTGAAACGGCCAAAACAAAAACAAAACAGAACGCTGCCCTTAGATCCGTCCACCACTGCTGACAGAAGATATGTGAGATTTTCGCTCATTCATCATGTCAAAGAAGCTTGAAACAATGCTGGACACTGAGGACATTTGGACAGCCAACTACCTACAGCACTGTTTGTGACAAAGAGACTGCTGCTTGTTGACCATGTACCCCCCACCCTCTGTCTACACATGTTGCTCAAGAGTACTAAGCTTCCATTCGTCTAAGGATTGTGGTAGATGACCATAAAATTAGTTGTTTAGTTGTCAAATTTTTTCTTTTTAAATTTGTTTTATTGCATGCTAGTGACAAGAAACAATTTCCCCTCTGATATTCATTCAATTCACAGCTCCTATGTAGAGTACTTCAAGAATTCTTTTACTTCTCCATCTTCCACCAAGCCCTTTTCTTGTACTTTTCCCATCCCATCCGGTAGGCTTTACCCTCTCCAGCCCTCCCTACTCACCCTCACCCCTTCATCCTGTCTGCAGGCTGCCAGGCACAGATAAGGTGTCTTGGCAGGGAGTTGGAGTGCTGTCCTTCGCCTCGCTGAGTGGGAATCCAGGAAGCTGTGTTCACGCCACATCGCTGGAACAATAGGGCAGGGAGGATAAGCAATTGGTATGAAAATGAAAAAAAAAAAAAAAAAGTAGAAGAAAAAATGAGTGTTGGACCATCAAAGCCTTGCCCTGCTAGAAGTAGATATCAAGCTAGCATGGTTTAAGACACAAAGCGACATTTTTTTTCTCTGATTTCATTGTGTTTCATGATGTCAATTCTTAAAAGCCCCATTGTCATAAATTGAAATCCTTAACCTCTGTTCCTCTTCTCCACAATAGGTAGATACAGTTCTGACTTTATTCCCTCAGTGCATTTAAAGTGACAATAGACAAGGTTTTTTCTGTAACTTATTTTCATGAAGTAAATGTCGGTTGCACAATGTGATATAGAATACTAAAATACTACAGAATAATAACACCATTGACGTTTAGTTCCCTATACTTAGCGGCTGTGGCTCAGGAGATAGAGCAGGCTGTCCAACATTCTCAAGGTCAGGGGTTCAATTCCCAGCTCCTCCAATCCACATATTGAGGGGCATGATACTGAACCCCGGATTTGCACCAGATGTTTCATCAGAGTGAGTAGTAGAAAAAGCATGATAAGACTAGAAAATTGCTACATTTACATCTCCATACAAACTTTCACGTTGCAATTCTTTCTGCCACTGGGCACGAAATTTCGGGCTCAATTTATGGCGTGAAGAAAGTGCATCTGCAATTGTGCAACTAGTAGCCATCAGAAGCTTTTTTCGTAGGTAGCAGAAATGGCGGTGAACCGGAGTAACTCTACCCAGCAAAAGAAAGTTCAAAACTGAAATTCAGTTGGCAGAATTTCTACTACCTCAGTAAGTAACAAAACCTGCTGACTTTAATACAACTATGCATTTCACTATGCCTCAATAACGGCACTAAGATCAGGGTTTCTAGTTCCAAGTGAGATTCTTATAGTTATTTCTTGCTTTGGACAGTAGCCAGGCTGATAGCTGGAGGGTTGATTACACATTTTCACATATAATAAATGCATATTCACATATTGGCCAGTGACTCCCAGGCCTAACACTTTTTCTTCTGACATTTTCTTCAGCTCCCCCCTCCACCTCGACGCCAACCCCGTACTTGATTGCATGAAGCAATACTCAAACTATGCTATAACTCCATATAAAATGATGAGAATTTCACTTTACCTCCTCAGTGAACATGCTTCCTGTGTTGTTGATAGTTACTGGATTCTGAGGAAAACAGACTTTAAGTACTTCCTCCATCATCCTGTTCTACTTTTCAGTGATATTCCACTTCTCTTAAAATACATTTGAGCTATAAACAGTTACAGTTTGATCTATTAGCATTTGGAGAGCAAAAATAATAGTAAGAAGAAAAGTAAGAGCAAAAGAGTGGTGTATTTTTCACATTTAAGATCATTTAAATCAACTTGGCTGAACTGTATTCTTGTGGATTGAGGCTTTTCTCCTTGTGAGATTGTTAAATGTTGGCATTAAAGGTCAGATTTCCCAAGATAGCCATGCTAACTGATTCTGAAGGACTGAGATATTATAAATTAGTAAGTAATAAATAAATAATATGAAATAAATACAATAGAATAGTACATACAGACATCCTAAAGTGCCATAAAGTTAATAAAAATTGAAACCGTTCTGCCAGTTAAAAGCAGCTGCTGAGCTCAAACGTGCGGTGTGGCTACACAAACTGCCATCAACAGTTCTGCTCCCTGTCTGATTTATAGTCAGACCTTAATCAGGAACACGTACAAAAAACACAAACTGTGGTGTACCTCTTTCACAACCTGTCCACATGTGCACACAATCACTCTCACAATCGCAACACTCTACCATGCAGCAGCATCACCCTGTCCTCTCTGCCTCTCTTTCCAGTCAGATCTGCCACGTACACATGCCACGTGCCTGCTAGTAGACAATTCATACCATCATCTGTTTAAGCAGATACAAGTTTTCACACTTCAGCTAACATCTGGCTTTCTCTTGTTTTACTTACACATCATATGACACAGACACCATAAGACATTAGTGCAGCTGGCATATTAAGATACCTTAATCCATGACTATAATATACTGTTTGACGTGTGTAATATGAATTGATTCACACAATTTAAATTCTCTGTGGTGCATGTAAGGTATGGCTCCAGATTGCATTGCTCTTCTGCTATCACAAAAATCTGGCAACTTTTTCAAGAAGTCATTCATGAAGCTTTGAAACCTAGCATGGATTTTGCAAAACATGTCACACTCTCACCTGCCACACATGTGCACTTCTCCAGTCTTTATCCTCCTGTCAGTCACAGTGTCGTTCTTGCCTCACAGGGCCACCTGAATATTGTGTCTTCAAAACAATCTACCGTGCAGTTACCTCCAAATTAGGAGTAAATAGAGTTTTGAATTGGACCCTTGAAACTGCAACTGTACAATGTTTTTGTTTCTGCATCACGTCTTGTACAGTACATCACCACCCCAGTGGGCACCCAACTTGTTTCATATCCAGTCTCTTTTCTCTGCAGACTTGTGGGCTCTTGTAGGATAGCCTTCCAAAGTCATTTATTATTGTTTTCTCTTGTTGCTAACTTACTCACTCCGATCACATTGTGGTGCTAAGGTAGACTCTAATGACTCTTTTCCTTCACTACTTCCTCCTACTATCAAGACACAACCTGGCATACTGTCTCTATTCTTAAAGCTGCTGGCTTGGGAGCAAATATATTACTCTTCTTCTGTTATTGTCAAACAGTATTTGACCTCAGTTTTCACCAAATACCACATGAAAATCGAACCACCCTCTCAGCCTGTTTTAAGTGGTTTGGAGCTACATAAACAGTTGGTCAGCTGTAGAGGTCATGGGAGGAAGCCACAAATTTGGGGGTAGAGTATGGGGGACCACAGCAAGTAAACATTGTAATTTCAAGCATCATCCACGGTGGCTGGATGAAGAATGGATGGGTCACAGTTGTGTGTTGTGTGTTGCATTTAGAGTGCATTAATGTTTGACTTACTGCCAAACTGTAACTAATTTCCATTAAACAAGGGAAATCAAATCACTGGCAAAATAATGCTGAGGATGGTTATAATAATTTAAATGTCCATAGAATACAGATTATTCATCATTATAAATACGGTATCTCTCACTTTTCACAGACAGTTCACTCTTATAGAATAAGTCATCCTATGAGCTTCAATATTAGTACTGTTTACAGTCAGTTTCATGGTTTTGGCAATTTCATTAACAACAGCACATACTTAGCAAGGACCTTACATCAATAATATGAAATACTGGTGGCAAGGCCTAATGTCAGGGGAAGTGTGAGAAGAAAACCTTCCAAACAATGGGGAAAGTTGTCTCATATAAATAAGAGTACCAATGTAGCTGAAAGTAGTGACTAGTAAGCTAGCTGCAGTTTGACGTCATTGTTCGACCAAACCAACAACCAAACTTTAAGATCCTTGACACACTTGCCTGCGTCACATGTGCAAAGTGAACGTCTTGGTTTTCATTGAAGCGCCCAACAGGAGCGCCACCCGGCTGCATCGTGTCTTCAAGAGTTTCAGGGTCTGGCGTATTGTTCCCGCTTGATGCGCGTGGTTCCCAGCAAATGTAGACAAGGAAAACATCTGTTGATAGTGACATTGACATAATACAATTAACACTGCACAAAATGGAGACCTTCCACTAGTTTCAATGTCTACGCTGTATCTGAATATGACAAAGACATGAAAAAAATATGAACATTGTATTTTTTAACCATAGCCGCGTACGAGCCACAGCAGGTCAGTGATGCAGCTGCTACAGACACACGACAGAGGCAGTGTGGTGTGCAGGGCTGTTGTATTAGACTACATCAGTTTTATCTAGCTGTTTCCTAATAAACCAACAACTGAGTATAGCCTATATTAGTAATTATCAGTTGTATGCAAAGACTGCAAAGTGCCTGACTGGAATTAATTGTTTGAGTTTGGTGCTATTCTCACCTGTGATGTGATTCACCAGGCAGCCTAAAGATGCCCTATAGTGTTTATTGCTGCTCTGTCTGAACAGTTAATGTTGCTGTTTTCTTCATCACAGTGACTTACTACCCGCTATACATTTAAACTTACACTAGTTCCGCTCCTGCACCCAGAGCAACTTTCACTAATTCAACAGTTGTTTACATGCTATTCAGGTGTGTTCGTTACTTTAGTTTAGCAGCTAGCGATAGCTTCTCTCGCTCGCTCGGTGTGTCTTGAACCAACAGGTGAATTTGTTCATCAGAGTGTGGTGTTGCTGTAACTTCACTGTAGAGGATTATGTTTTTACAATTTCAGTGTTGTCTGCTGTCTTACCTTCGACACACGCTTCCGCTAGTTAACTGCAACTTCTCCGTATGTGCGTCCGTGTACACAGTAGGTTTCAGCGTGATAGGCTATTATTAGTGACGTATAACCAATCAAATCGTGCTGTGGGCGGGACGTTGCTCCAGACTACAGAGTGGTGACTACAGACCAGAGACAGGTAGCTGCGTCAGAGCCAAAGTATCAATCTTTAAATTAATTTATTTTATCAGTTGCGGTTGAACAAAATAATGATACTGATAATTGGAAAATGCTAAATATCCCTACTTCATAGTTATTTTTTAAATTTTGGGATGAAGCGGGACATTGGTGGGACATTTGTTGGGACATTGCCACCCGTGCCCATGCTCAGAGCCAGGCCCGCATCGGAATGATTTAATATGACTTCACTCCTAACATAGTTAACTCAAATATTGCTAGGGACAATTCTGTACTCTCAAAATATTCCTTATGTAAACCTACAGCCCTGTGACTTAATCTTGATGGAGCAACATACTGGTAAAAGATATTCTAAATGAATGACTGACTGAGTCCTAAGGATACTTCAACTGTTTGTTTGAATGTTTGTTTGACTGTTCCACAGTAATTGGTTCTTGTCTACTAAAATAAATCTCTCGTATTCTCATTAATACACCTCAATGTATTTGAAATGCATCACACTCACCCAACCTCAGTCTTTTCTCTTTATAGTACCATATGTCAGAGGAGAGACGGCTTCTTCCTGCATACCTTTTATATTCAGTATTGCTGCCAATAAAGGAAGGCAAAACAAACAGGAAAATAGGCAGAGGATGTGAGTGCTGCTTTCCTGGAGCCAAACCAGAGATGCGGTAAATCATAATCCCTGAGCCGAAACTGAATTCACCACACCTATCAAAACCCATTTAGGATCAGAGGCCAGAGGTCCAACCATTTACTGTCTGTGAGCTCCCCCTTTTTTCTCCAATCCCTTTCTTTCAGGGGGAAGAAAACAGATAAATGAAAGCCAAATACACATGGATAATCCCCGGCGTCTTTCCAAGAAGGAAATTATTATATTTGAAGTTATGAAAGTGCTTCCTGAAGTGAAGGAAATGCACTAGATTTTTGGGCCTGTGTCTTGATCTAAGAAAAACATAAGCAGACGTACACTGGCAGAAAGACAAATATATGCCCTTCCACAACCCTCCCTTTCTCTTACTCGCTCAGCCCCTCCTTGTGCACGTTGACTTACAGTATATATCTCAAAGGAGAAAGAATTTTTTTCACAAAAAAAAGTAAAAGAGGTGGAAAACTCCAAAAAATCCTTCAGGCCAGAGACGTGAAGGGAGGAAATTGCATTGATTTAAGCTCAGCTTCTTTTGGCGTCTGTCCGCCGCCTTCATTTTTCTTTCCTAAAGTGAAGGCGTGTGTTCCACAGCCGCTCGTTTAGATACAGTAATCTAAGATGTTTTTCTTTGTCTCTCATTATATCCACAGTAAGCTGATGAGTGGAAGTGAGTGGCAGCATCTCAGCGCTTTATCACAGGAACTATAAACTTCAACTAAAGATGGCTTTTTTTGTGCATGAGGCTGAAAAGACTTGCAAACTGCTGACTTCATTCATAAATGAAACATATAAGGATATACACAATGAAGATGAAACACTTTGTTCAACTGTCAAAAGCTGAATACCACTCAAAGCTTCATAAAAGGATTCAGAGGGACATTAGGAAAGAGCTGAATCATAGCAGTAGGTGTACTGTTATAATAGCATAATATCCACTACAGATATTTCTCTTCACTGTCTTATTAATGGAATGTGGGATAACAGCCTTTTTGGGGTATTTTACATCATTTTCAACAAATTTATCTTCAATAAAGTTATATTTATTGTGAGTCAATTCATACAAATTAAATTACACTAACAATTAATGATAATTAATGAATAGTGTAAAATTTGTCACCTAGTTTTAGATTTAGTCTTTAGTCTAAAACTAAATGTTCATGTTAGTTTTAGTCACATTTAGTCAACTTCAACTGTCGTATTGTTTAGTCGACTGAAACTCTGTATAGTCTAGTCTTAGTCAGTGAAAACACATGACATTTTAGTTGTTTTAGTCATCAGTAGATTAATTGACAAAAACATTTTAAGTCAAATTTCGGCTAAAAGACCTAGTACAGAAAATTGGCCAGAAAATGACAGGTTATGGTTGAGTTGAACTGTGTCTATATTTCTTTGAACATTTTCATTTGCATAATTTTGGAAATAAATTATTTACACGAGCTACAAATAAGAGACATTAAAGCTGAAAAGTGAATTGTCCACATAAAGTGCTGTGCATAACCAACCAGTCATAGAGCCATTCAAAACAGAGCAGTCTGGACTAATGTAATGTGTTGTAATAATAATTTCACCACAATTAAATGCACAAACCAACACCACAACCTCACTGGATTATGAATGATTATGATTGAGAAACCTAATAATAATATTAATAAACAAATTTAACATTTTTTTCACTAACTGTCATAACAAGGGAAAGCTATCAGCCAGGGGATGGGAGCTGTGACAAAGCAAAGTTTAAGTGCATATTTTCGGCTGCTTGTCTGGAGCATTTATTTACAACTCACTGATGTTTTCCTCCTGTTTGTCTCTGTGTCGTCAAAGCTTTGGAATGCCATGTAGGACAACAGATCTGTAATTCCTTGCTTTCAGTTTGGGACAATTGATGGCTGCTCTCCCACTGAGTTAACATTGCATCAGCAGGTTCCCCCACCTTCTCCGAGGTAATCACCTAATTTCCTGGTGGTGTAAATCCTGCCATTCACGGTGCTACAAACCAAGAGACACCCCATAGGGCTTGTTTCACCACAACTGGAATATTCCCCTATTAATCATAGCCACATGTTGAGGCATCCCCTCCGTTTGTGTCTGCACCACGTGCAGGTTATGTAATGGCAATGACCGTGAAAACCACTGTATGAGAAGCTTTCACATAACAGTGCATTGATTTAACATTTGGGTAAACAAAGAGACACAAAGGAGTTATTCAATTCTGCTTGCTTAGCTCTTAGTTCTCTATAAAAGCTGCAATGTAATTATTAATTTAATTATCCATCAAAGGAAACACTAATGAACTATAATAAGTAATTAATTCATTTACAGTCAGGTATATTTTCATCCTCATTTCCCCACATGTTTTCAGCTGTATTCAGCTGTCATCATGACTTTCTCTATCACCCACTACAACACTGTCTTTCCTGGGTGAAACATGAGCCTGCTGCTGTTACAACCTGACATCTTCTAACATATTGGAACAGTTAGGATGGCCTTGATCCCCACGACCTCTTGACCCTCACTCACGTCTCCACAGAGCCTTGAAGCGATGCCTCGTCTGGGGAGCCAAAGGAGAGGCGGAGGGTTAGTTGAGGGTGGACATTCAGGGGTTTTAGATGTGTCACCCCTCCAACAGACATGCTTGACTTTAAGATTACACACTGACAGCTGTGCATGATGTAGCCTTGGGCCTACTGAGCTCAGGATTGGTTTGATTGGCTCTTATTTGAAACCTTATGCCATTCTTTGATGACCCAAACAAATTCCCCGTGGTTTTCAGGGGAATAACAGAGACGGCTGTATCATAAAAGCAGCAGCCTAGGCTGTCAGAAGTGGAGATGCAAAGGGAAGACCATCCTCCCGCTCTCACCTCTGCTCATTCCCTATTTTCTACTTCTACATAAGTAAACATACAAACCTTTTAAGTGGCAAGTTCTTGCTATAGCCTAAATATGTCATTAAAGCAGAAGAAATGAGGGAGGAAAGGCACGGAGCCGTTGCTACACGATTTTCAGAGTGGGAGATCACACAGGGGGGCTGTGGGACTGTTTCAGGGCTTTCCAAGCTGTCATTTTGAGCCATAAATGAAAGCACAACAACAGTGTGGGAGCCAAGCTAGCCAGTGGAGGCTCAAGGACTTCGTACTTTGAGTCTGGGTTTCATATCAAGCCAACACCACTTTCCAGCCTAACTCACTCCTCTAGCTGTGTACCTGCCTTCCAGCCATCCATTTTCTCTCTAGATCCAACCTACTTCCCTGCATGTCACACTGCTCAGAGCTGTGCTCAGACCCTTTCTCAGTCATTTTGGTTATATGGTTTTTTTTCTTTTCTTGTTTCCGCTGTTTTTTTTCCCTCTCTAGTTGACTGACACACTTCAGCACTGCAAAAAAAACAAAAAAGAAACAGCTGCCCACTTCACCTCTCTTTGCCTCCCTCTCTCAGTCCATTCTCTTTACATTTCCTGCTCCTTTCCTCTCCCTCTCTGTCCGCCTCCTCTGCTCCACTTATGCACCTCAGCAGTCTAGATTTCCTTTCCTCAGGTTATAATAGTTAGACTGTGAAATCACCCGGGCCCCCACACCCCTCCCTTCATCTCTGTGTCCTTCTTTCCCCTTCAACTCCCTAACATCTTTATCTCCCTCCACTGATCCCCTCCCTCCTCTTACTACTTATAGCCAATCTTTAATATTTATGGCCTCAAAGCTCGAGAAGTGGGTGGGGGCACAGGGCTTTAGCTTGCCTGTGATTACTCACGTGTTGTTAGGGACCAAACAAAGTAAGGTGATGGTTGCTCTACATAGGTTGTAGGCTGTGGAGCTGCAGCCCTGCAGAGCAGAACAGAGGCTACCCAATCTCCTCTGAGCCCCCATACTGAAGTGATTAGGCCACAGGAAGCTGAACCTGACATTGCTGACACTAGGCCCCCCTACCACATCCTGCCTCAACATCCACCCACACCACATGATACCACCTCTCTTTGCTGACACCGGACTCACTGTGGCAACCACAGGGCTGATTTACCTTTTCTGATATGGTTACAGAGGATGGAAGAGCAGAGGATGTAGCAGGACACCCGAGAGAGTGAAATACAGCCAAGAAGAAACCTGACACCAAAGAAAAAAAGGAAAGAAAAATGCTTGTGGCAACTTCTTCCATTATTATTTCCCTGTCTGATGGTGTGGTGGCAGATGTAAACAGGAACAAGCAATACAGTCGGCCAATTTAAGCTTATTAACTGCAAGTGGGATAACTACTGCAGGTGCTTTATTTTGGCTTCTGGGATCACATGGATCAAGAGATCTGCAACAATAAGTTGTGTCTGATATGAAACTTTTAATAGATGGGTTTTTATGTGGCTCATGTCTGGTATTATCCCACATTTGCATCCTTATCTATCTAAAGAAAAAAGAGGAAATAACATAATTTAAGCAACAAATAAAGAGAAAACACTCAAGTTTCAGTCTCTCTCCCCCAGGCCAGTGCATTTTAGCTTTGCTCTCGGCGGTGCAAGATGCAATGTGATAAAATGCATGATAGTTCAAGTAAACAATTTAGTTGTTAAGATAACCTTCATGACAGAGCACTACTACCCTCTTGTGTTTGGGGGTGGAAAGGGCAGAATCAAGTACATGGAAATGGCTCTATTTCATCTTGACTTTGGAGATTCTTCACCTCAGTTATGGACAGTCACTCAGTCACTCACTCAAAACATAACACAAAATAATTAATGTCAAAACCACCATTTTTTTCTCTTTTCTTTCCACAATTTGCTTTATTAGCTTCTTAAATCAGCGACTAGAAAGGTTTTCACATTACACTGGGCTTCTTCTATTTACACATGAGAGTACAAAAATGTGTGGTTTGCATTCTGCATTATATATTCATAACATCTAACAATTAAAATTTGAATTGTATATTTCTTCATTTGAATTATTTATTCAAAGTGAAGAAAGTATTTCCTTAATAGACTCTTACATTCACGTTAAATTAGGCACATTTAAGCCTAGAAATATTCATGATTCTTTGATGAGCACTCAACAAATATCAACTTGAGCCTTACCTAAATCTCCAGATAAGGCTTGCCTCTCATTTTTAGCTGTTTTTTCTTTCTCCTTCTCTCTCACACTCTCCTTCGCCAATCAAAATGTGTCTCCTTTTCTAAGTAGCGATTGCTCTCTGTTTGACTCCCATCTCCGGTGAAAGTGTTTCATTTCGCTAATGCAGAAGTGAAACCAACTCCATTTAAAAAGGGAGTCTCACTGAATACTCAAGGGGCCGTGGGAATAATCAAAACACTGCAAGAGGCAGCGAGGAATACAAACTCCAGTTAAGAACAAAGGAAATGGAAATCAATGGCAGGATATGCAGATTTTTTTGACAGCTCGACACGCAAATAATCTTTTGGGAGTTTGCCCTCTGCTGCCTTTGCCAGGTTAAAATAACAACTGAGAGCTGGGAAATATAAACTGCAGTATGATGAAGTAAGGGCACAGCATTACACCGACTTAGTTTTATGTGAAGGTGTTCCAAAATAATCAATATAGAATGTACCGCACTGTAAGCAAGGCTGAGTCGCCTAAGGCATGGTCATATCTATAAGTGCACAGCTACCAACTACAGGAATTCATTTAAAGCTAAACATTGTATTATTTAACAGCTGCACATGTTTTATGCACAGTTGTATTTGTCAGTTTGTCGACACTTGAGGAGCTTGAGAAAAGTCTCCATCTTATGGGCGTCTTTCTTGAAGCAGCTGAGCAGAGTATAGTCTCTCATAACGGATTCCAGCATCTCTGGCTGCACATCATACTGGAATATTCCCTGTTCACTGTTGGTTGTGGTCAGCGTCCCCTCATCCAACATCTGTGTGGCAACATTTGGAAACAATTGAAATATATAGGAAATAATTAAAAAGGTGTATTGTCTATGAAGGGATTTAAAGACAGAGGTAAGCTATAACACTGGGACTAAAACATGATTTATCATTTTAAAAATGAAATCTATTGTGATTTGACCCACCTTCTTGATAAGGACCACCACCCCTTGCTCCAGACTGATCAGTTTCTCAGACACCCACTTGGTCTTGTTGAGCAGCATGTCTGGAGCATCATCGTAGCGATCCAGCGTGGTCTGCAGGTAGACCAAGGGCTCGATCCAGGACTGGACCAGCATCAGCACAGAGTGGAGCAACCATTTATCCTGCAGGGCACACAGAGGAAGAGTTGGATAAAAGAGTGAAATAAGACATATACTGACCACAAGATTATTTTTTAACATAAATATAATATAAAAATACACCGCAACAAAGCACGACACAGCTGCAACAGCATTGCACTTTACTCTATTCATGTCTTTCTAGGAACATTTATATTTGTAATGAATAGCAGCCATTTGCCCATAAGAGTTTCTTTAAGATAGTCACGAACAAGAGTGATCAAAAAAAGACTGAAGAACTTAATAACAGCATGGCTCTGGATCAATGGCTTGTCAGCTACAAAACTTTGAGCAACAAAAGAGGGTTGAAATGTCATGGATGAAGCAGTGGAGTCTGCTTAAGTTCCCCTAAGCAGAGCAGACTGTAAAGAAAGAGCAAATGACCGCCACACAAATGGCCATTAAACCGCAGAGCAGGCAATATTTCAATACAAAGGGTAGAAGATAAATTCCTAACATAAAGAGGAGTCTTGCAAGTACGTGCAGTTTCAAAGATCACACTTATTATTAAAGTGATGACAAAACTTTCAGCCAGCAGTTGCAAATATTACCAAATGAGTCCATAAAGAAATTCCTTTTGCTATTCATACTGTACTTGGCCTTTGTTAGTTGAAGGGGGATTTTTGTGGAACTTCACATTAACCAAATTACAGTTCACATCGGTCAATTCACCCATCACTGGCCTTTGGCTCAATTTAGCTTCCACTCTACTGATCAAGTTGACCTTTAGCAGAAAAGGCTGCGCCCTGCTGGAGAGTAGCCACAACCTCAGTAGACACAGACAAGAGTGTTTTGAAATGTTATACAGGCATGAATATTTATGAAATCTGAGGACCTTTTTATTGCAATTACTGAAAACATCCGGTCACTCAGCAGCTGACTGGGGGCTCACTTGCACACTTGGACACTGTTATTGCCAAAGAAAGCTTATGGCTATTAGCACCAGTGCAGCTGCAAAGTGAGCAGAGATGTGCATGCCAGGATTTATACATCAACACTACCCAAAAGCGCGTGCACACACACACACACACACACACACACACACACATACAAATACACGTTCACAATAATTAACAGGCACAGAGACAACCAGACAGAGTCAGTAATATACCTGCAAACACACATTCCTGCACTCACACAAATACATGCAACAACCTATGCCCGTATTTCTTTTACTTGCATGGAGTCACTCTCCATATTTATACACAGACGTTAATAAATATAGATACACACGTACACACAGAGGTGCACACACACTCTTAAAAGAAAAAAATCTGTGGTGATCAGTGGACGAGTACTTACAGATATCTGTTGGATTTCACTTTTGGAGCTGGGGATGGGTAAGGCTTTGGTGATGCATGCATAGCCAGCCTGGTTCCTCTGGAGCCGCAATGGAAAGGGGACAAACATCTCCTCCTGTGAGTCAGACAAACATGGTGTTAAATAAGCATAAGAAAATACACCAGTTGAATATATGCATGTGCACACAAATACTTTGACTGACTGACACAGAATTGTTAGAATTAACAGTGAGTTTTGTTTGTAGTTAAGTTTACTCTATATATTCAGAATAGGGGCTTATAAGCAGCAACATCCCCATACATCTTTGTTTTTAGACTTTTATTTGTTTTGGGCTTTCGGTTGGAAACAGTTACACTCTAGTCCTAACCCTCTTGTTACCCTCTGTAACAGGTGATCAACACAACACTGTACTGGATTTCTCTAACCGATCTGAAAGCCTTCGGTTCGCTTCGGTTTAGAATTACAACAACACACAATGGCAGACACATCACACAAACGAAGACACATCAGGAAAGCAGTGACAAAAGCTTCACCAGTCTCAGCCACTGGAGACACAGCAGAGGCACATTTTGTTTTCCAACTTGTTCTCATCTGTAGACCCCATGCAGCGTCTTCTCAGTAACAAGCTCTACATCATCCCATTTCAAAGACCATTTTGGATCTGGAACCGCCGAGTGAAGGGGATTCAACAGGCTGCAAGAGCTGTGCTCTCACTGCTGCAGTATATCATTATCACATTGGTATTACTCCACTGTAGGCCTGCCTCTTCAATAAAACATCTTTGGCTCAGAAGAGAAATAGAAGATTACTTTGAAGCCTGGCAGCGAGGTGATGATCATGTCAGAATCAAAAGCAAATAACACAGAGTATCTAACAGAGAGTGTCAGTGCTTTTGCTCCAGCATATTGTGAAAAAGACCAACAAAAAGTCCTTTTGCTCCTGTTGTAGAATTCAGTCCAAATTTTGCTAGATTCAGTGATAAAAAATAATTGAGTTTGGAAAATAAAGGCTGAGCTACTGAGACTATAACCAATGAAAAATGACTTTTTAATTACTTTTTAACATTGATATGTTATAAAACAACAGAATTTCATTGCTCTCTGGATGACTCTGTTTTATTGCATAACTAGTTTTTTCTTCCACATAAAAAGTAATAGTAGACAGCTTCTCAAACACAGAATCTTGTACTGCTGTCAGTGTAGCCTTCGCCCCAGGCTACGTTTCTACAGCACTGATTCTCAAAATGCTAATTTCAACTTTCATAAAAAAAAAAAGAATAAAAAAAAACCCAAAAAAACTCAAGCCCAACAGACTCAAATGAGAATTCCCCCATTGTAGAAAATGGGGTTTTCTCTTAATTGCACTGCAGCTCTCAGTCTAGTTACAAATAAAATACATTTCTGCTGTCATGTGATACTCAGTGTGACGCGAAATTCAGTTTCTCCTATATATATATCTATATATACAGTATATAGATATATATACATATATCTATATATATATATGTGTGTATATAATATATATTCAGCTATATTATTTAAGAGTAAGAGCCTGTGGATGCAACAGATCAGCTGAAACATTTTTTCCCCATAGTGGTTCGCAAGTGCAAAGATTTACTCACAAACATAGAACATGATTCTTCTGAGACACGGTAGATGAGCTCAGCGTGTTGGATGACTCGATCTAGAAGTTTTTCTTGGGAGATGGAAAGGCAGCGGGAGAGGCTGCCCTGCTCTTCCTTACAGTCTAGAGGGATGCTCATAGTAAACAGACAGGGCCAGAGCAATACAGCCCATACTCCCCACTGCTTGACTGAAGAGAAAGGCATGCACAAATCTTCGTAAGTAGATACTCACCCAAACATGCATAAAACACAAAACCATCCTCTATTATTTGCTGTAGTGCTGCCTGATTTACCGTCTTCAGAGCACATAAATGAAAATAATAATAATAATAATAATAATAATATATAATAATATAATAATGATCTCTATCCATTAACTACACACAATCACAAAACATATCCACAACTTTCTTTGTCTTGAGGTGAGATTCATTACCTGTCATCATGTGCATTCTGTTAGTGTCTGTCCTTGCTTTTCTGACATGCTGACTTGCGGTCTATTATAAACCCTGACCAGGTCATGAATAGGAAAAGGTCATTCAGGGCTTGCGTAGGTTCTTGTAAAAAGATACCAGTCTTCCCAAACCAACACATTTCTTTTCTCATGCATAATACCAAGATAAATACCACCAGCATGCTAGGCCTGAATATCTTGTTCCTATAGTTTAAAGTTGCAAACTGGGAATTTCTCTAAATATACCTGGATATGTGAAATCTCCTAATCGACCTCAATTTCAAAATAAATCCAAATAAATGTTTTGTGCATTTACATTCTATCCAAAAATCCTGATGCCACTGGCCAATAATCTAAGAATGAAGACTGAGACTGATAAGATTTATCAAACAAAAGCTAAAAAAAGGGACGGGCTGTAAAATCCTTCTTTTCAGCTGTGGGAAGTATGTAATGTAGATTTAGACATGCATGACAGAGAAGGCTGGGGAAAAGACAGCGTAGAACTGTAACAGACACAACAAAAAGGAGCTGAATGAATGAGGGAGTAGGAAATCACTTGGATCTAACAAAACCCTTCAAATCTTCCTTTTTATTTTGACATTCATATTCTATTCTGCTCAGAAAACCATGGGTGTGCGAGAGTAGCTCTACCCAGCAGCTATGGTGTCCCAGTTGTAATGACTGTGTTTAGCTGTCATAGAAGGAAGCACGTATTTAGTAGTAATCCATGCCTGCTTGAAACAGTGCCAGCCTAGGTAGGCGTACAGGACTCCATTAAACATTTGCTTTTTTTTTTCCTTTTTTTTTCAGAACATGTGCTGCACTACTTATTTTATCTATCCCTTAAATCACTTCTGCTATTAGTGTAATCCAATTGGAGGATTACAGATGATGGGATGAGTTGTCTGTTGATTTATGGTAATAAATACATTCATGTAGCCTATTTTAGGTGAATATTAAAGGCCATTTCTGTTTTGCAGACAGAAGTAATAGAAATTGTCTATTATTGTTCAGTATAAGCCACAGTAATATACTCAAACAAATAAGACTGTATCCTTAAACGAGGATTTAAAAAAAAAAAAAGCATGTAGTAAACCATGAACAGAGGGACAACATACCACAAGCTTGAACTCAAAGGTCTGTTTTCTTCAGTGAGGCATGTTTAAGAATAAGCTGAAGACAGACAGGGGATCAGGAAGCAGAGGCCGATGGGGGTTATGTTACATAAGTCAACGTCACAGAGACGGCTCCACACACACTTTCCCACACCTGAAGCCTCATGTCACATATGTCAACCTGTTACATATGAAACAATGTTCCCTTAACCTTTCTTTCACTCCTCCAGTTTTCCCCTTCCCACTTCCTTGGAGGGTTAGAAGATTTTCAGAGTTTAAGCCTCTCCAAAAGCAAACAAAAAACATCTAATTTCTTCAATCTCCTTATGCTAAATCCTGTTAAATGTACACCGATCCCTGAAAAATGTATGTTGGTAAATTTTTCAGAATACTCCAATTCCTGTCATAGTACTCAAGTCATAGTTGTGATTACTTCTCTAAATGACGTTAGTGTTGTTCAGTCTAATCTCATTTGGATATCTACCAAAAAAGGTACATGTAATCTCTGCAGCACAACCTTTAACAGGTTTAACCTCATTTCTTGTTCATGGTAGATTCTATAAATTCAAATGAGGTAATTAATGTAAGTGCAATCTTATTCTGGTGAAGCTTGCATCTAACCTGGCATCACATTGGACACTACCACTCATCAGCAACAACTGGGACCGCCTCCTAAATGATGCTTCAACACCTTATTTTGAAATAATTTACAATGTATTAAAATGTTTGTGTTGGCAACATTCAATATTAACTAATTACATACAAACAACTTGAAACAATTAGCATTATAATGTGCTGCAAGTAAAAATGATTCACCCTACATTATTTCTACTTGCTACAACTATGCGCTGCACAACACAAATATAGTTTTAACAGACAAGCAGGTAAGTTTCTCTTCAGTTATAAATTCAGATGAGCTCCGTGGAAGATGACCCGCTCCTTGTGTAGATATGAAGGGCTCATTCTACCCTGACGAAAATGCAACAATTCTTAGTTTCAGGTGATTATACAAGAATGAAAACATAATTATGAATGTTATATTCCATTTCTGCCAATAGATCCCCCTCAGTCTGACACACTGGTCCTTTAACAATGAGGTGATGGATGTTCTATCTCCACTTGGAGCTAAACCCAGGGGTCTCTGCTCTCCTGTAACGGCACAATCTGTCTTGTCAGTGCCTGTGATTTTAGAGTTTCGATCATATAAACTGACACTGGTAGCTGACCGTAGTGCTTAAGTGTAACAGTTCTTCATTTATTAACAGGTCATGAATTGGACTGATTTGTGCTTCAGGCAAGTTTTTTGATTTCCATGCCACACTCGTAACAGGTATGCTCCTGCAGCCCCTGCAGGGCTTGAAAATGCTTTTTATCTTGCTCCATACACGAGAGTTTTTGTTAACCAGCTTTGCACCTTGTCTTTGTTAGAGTGTTGTATGAGTAAGAGGTTTCTGCTCGTTTTTTTCTGTCTGATTGTGGTTTGTGGGCTTAAATTTTGCCTTTGATTTGGGTGTATTTGGGGCTTTGGATCTAAGCTCATGGTGTGACCCGTCAAAATTGCCATTCATTTCTTGAATGTTTTGTTTTCTCCCAGACTCTGCAGCTCTATGTCACTGCCATACTTAGAATGGTGGCTAAATTTGACTTTGTCCCGCTGACTGGCCATGTGTTGCATTTGTGGTCTCTTAGCAGCTGATTTTCTTGTTGACTCCTGCTGGATAATTTGCATAAGTGATACTGCTTGGCCTGTGAGCTCCATGATTGCTGTATCACTTGGCTCTATTTCTGTAAATAGGGTATTTCTTAAATTTGTTTGCCAGCTTGACTGCGCCTGAGTTTGCCAGAGGGTCCTCACATTGTTTTTTTTTTTTTTACTCCACATCCTTGTTTGGTGCTTTTATCCTTTGAGTCCTCTCATTTTCATTGTAATGAGCAGCTTGCGTTTTCACAGCAGCAGACTGCTATTCTCATCTTTGCAGGTACATTTCCCTCTCTGCTCTTATATTGTCATTTGACAAGCTTTTCATGATGTAGTGGAAACACTGACTCTGAACTAACCCTCTATTATATGAAGAGATGTTTCACCAGACCATTACAAAGCTTTTATTAATTTCTCATATAACACAGTGGTACCCTGTGCCTAATGCTCTCTTCATATTTGTCTAGTGGTGACTTGGGAAAAATCAGTTTTTTCCTCTAAACAGCTCCTTAGAATCAATCCAGTGCTCACATACTTGCCTCCACAATTTCCTTTGCAGGATATCCCTGTTAGACTGCTTACAGGATGGTGTTGATGGTAACTGCAGCTCATAGTGGCTGTTGTATTTGTCTAAGTAGCATGTCCATTTATTCAAAATCCTGTTGGACACCACCGAAAAACACTGCAGTGCTGCCCATTACCCCTGAAATGACAAAAGCTGCCCATGTCGCCCTGTAGGTTATCTGGACATAACCTCCTTCTCGTCGATGACAGGTGATTTCAATTTCTTATCTTGTAAGATGTCTCCAAAACCACAGATACAACCTTCTTATCCCTGCAACAAGTCGTCACACTCAAAAATCTGTATAATTTGCTTTACAATAGAATGAGAAGTTTCATCATAATCATAATCTTTAGATGTAATTTTACAGTACTCGCACTCTTAATTTTCCTCACAGCAAGTCCAATCAACTGTGGTTCATTCATTCGTTATTCCTGGAAGTGTGACATATTGCTCAAATAAGTACTCAAAAATACAGATTTTTGTACTAGCTAGAAAGCAGCAGCAGCAGCAGCAGCAGCAGCAGCACACTTAAAGGATAGGCCTGGTGATATTCTATATTTCTCTGAGTGTCAACAAATCACCAGAACCAACAATAACTTGTATTAACTAAAGCCTGATGTAGGTTATTTCTCTATGCCATAAAGCTCCCTTAGTGTGTGAAAAAATACTTTAAAGGAGCTATTGGTAAGTTTAGCTATTGGTACATAGCTACTGTTAGCATTAGCAGCTGTTACTTACCAGTCTAGAAGAAACTGTTGTTTTGAAGCCTCGAGTTTGGCTGAATGGACTTCGCCATCTTGGTTTTTTGGAGCCAGAGGAAACCATATTTGGATGAGAGGGTGGAGCTGGGGAGAAGTGAGGGGTGGATCTGACCTGTGTCACCGAGGACGCTAAGTACACCCACCTGCATCAGCAACCTGACAGCAACAGGCTCCTGGCTGAGCCGTGCGAAGATGCTGCTAATACTGTTAACTGTCACAATTCGAGGTAAACTGTTAAATTTGTCTTATAGGCTAATTGCATACAACCACATTTGGCAAATGTCATATATGTGAAGAGTAACTTATAATGTTATTGTAGTTGAAGTTAGCATGTGCGCTAACGTTAAACTGTAAAACCACAGTGTAAAACGTATAATCACCTTGTGTTTTAAATTGATTCTGCAGAACATGAACCGACTTCAGAACAGCTTCTCCCTCAGACTGTGAGTCTGCTACATGTAAACTGTGTCACACACGAAGACTGATGATGAATAAAGGCTCCTGGACTTTTTGCACCTTACCTCCATCACTTATGGACGGCTGCAATAGCTTACAGTCAGACTGTTGCACCATCCTCACTTAGCTATGAAGTATTATTTTTACATTTCTACTATAATTTATAATTGTTACTAAATAAGATTTATCCACCTCTCTTTATAATGCAAACTTTTATTTTTAATTTGTCACAGTTGATTGTAAATTGCACACATTATTTAATTCATCCATTTACTAAATTGATGAAATTGATGTAGTTTTAATTTGAAATAAAGTTTTTTACGAATCTTTACTTTGTTGATGGTTTTTAATGAAGCATGTCTGGTATGAACTTTAACAGCAGCAGCATGCACAGTATAGAAATCACACAACACATTGATGTTTTTCCTGAATTTGTAATTAATCACAAGACTTTCTGTGTTGGCTTTAATCAACAACAAAAAAGATAAAAATGTTTAAATGTGGCTGTCCTTCAACAGCGACAACACAGGATCTAGAGATAGATACTAAAGTTTGTGCTTTTCTAATTTGTCTTATGTACTTACCAATTTAAATAATGAAAAGACTAATTCACCAAAGTGTGCCGTTAGATTTGTCATGAGGCATAAGGTAAATATGAAAAAAACATACTCAGCATACTTAGTACAATTTAATCACAGATGGTTTATTTATTAAACACCTTTTCGATGACAACAATTAAGTTATGAATAAAACAAACGTACATGAGCTGTACTACACTGACAACTGCTTCAAAATCTTAACTGTCAATTTTCAGTTCACACTAAAGAGTGGGTAAGGTGAATACATACCTCTATGAGTTCACAGCATCACATCTATTATGAGTCGCTTTGCTCCAGGTTGCAGCTCTGGTGGGTCAGTTCCATCTGTTTCCTACTGAACACTGTTTTGATGTTAAATTGGTCAATACTTTCACCTGTGAAGGTGGTAACTTCGCTAGAGCTGAATAGATTTCGATACAGAAGATGACTAAGACGAATAAGTATGCAGAATAATAATATATGCCTTCAATGCTATTGCATTGCAGACACATAACTAAGAATTTCCTGTAGGAATTTTGCTCTTCTGCAGCTTAGGGGACAAAACTGTGATTCTCATTTCAGCTTCACTATAGTTTCTATTTTGTTTGAAATGCTGTTTCTCATATGTTTCTCCTAAAATTCACTAGGATAAATAGGTGAGACATGACGACTTGAGACTTAATGAGATACCCTGCTGAACTCGATTCAGTGTTTTTAATGGCTCCTTTTATTCTCCTTTGTAAATGAAATTGAGCGATACTAGAACTACTATGGAGCAACAAGTGAGGCTACAGATATACATACGTATTTAAACTAACCCCATACTGAGAGGTGTCATAGTATTTTGTCCATCCCATTTATAGGAATTAGATTTGATGGTAAAATATTAGGAACACTTCTCAGTACATCCCAGTACACTACCACAATTACAATTACAGCCTCCACAATGACCATTAAAATAAACCAACACTTTTCAAACAGACTCAGTAAATACTGAACTTTATAATCCTCATGAAGGAGGATTTGCTGCAGGCCTGTTCCATTATACTGCCTTAGTTCCATCCAGGTTCACCTAATACATGTATATGAATTGAAACTAAAAATCAAGGACAATTACAAATGCTAAAACAAATCAGCCCTTTATTTATAGTTTACCCAATATACAGGAACTCTTAATAAAATGCATTCCTTTGAACAGAATGGTAATGGGATTAATGGGGCAGAAATAAGTGAAATAAGAAATAAGAAATAAGTTTTTAAGGCAATAAGATTGACTTAAAAAGGTACACTGTGTAACTGGTGCTAGATGTCCTGAACAGTCCTTCTCATCTTGTAATACCACTTTCTTCCTCAAGATAAACTTATATAACTTACTAATAGAACTTGAGGTACAGGTGAAACTGATGGATCCCTCTCCAGGGCTCCTCACACTTTGATAGTGAGTCATGTGATGACCTTACTTTTCTCAGCCGCTGCCCATCCATCTAGTGTACCACAGCACATGATGTCAGCTGCAAGAATAAAAGAAAGCACAAATTACTAATTAATTCTTACATATAGTAACAGCATTGTGCCCAATGGAAACTATTTACAACATTTTTACCAGGGAAACAGTCAATGTCCAATCTTTGCACTACACTCATTTCAACTTTCTATCTTGCTGTTGAAGAGTTTTTAAGACTTTTTTAAGGCCATCGTAAATGCAATTTAAGAATATAATTAAAGAAAAAAGAACTGTGCAGTAAAAGTCTTTGTCATCATTGAATATATTTACTTTTTCAGCCGTAGTCACTGTCCACTACTTCCTCAGCGGCAAACAGCAGACACGGTCCGAGAGCAGGTGGTGAACATAGTGGAGCATTAAGAAGCTAAAGAGACAGATTTCCCTCAGGAGCTGGTGGAGACCAAACACAGCTAAAAGAGAGGGAACACTGGACTGAGATCATCATGAGACATCAGGTGACGCAAAAACCACCACCACAACACACAGACACGAACAAAACACCACGTGGCCACCGGGTGAAGACGGCAGAGCTGGGTGCAAATGGCCTCCACCTGGCGGCTGGCACGGGGCAAGTTTGCAGGGCCTTGAGTTCAGTCCAAGAAGACAGCTGAAAGACAATCATAGTAAGCAGAGTGTGTTAATATAGATCTGATATTCATTAGAGGAAACTGTGATATTTGAAGTGAATCTCACCTCTAGAGACTCTCTTTCCCAGGACAGGAGGTGTTGTTCCCCGTCACTGCCTTAGCAGAGTGTGTTAATATAGATCTGATATTCATTAGAGGAAACTGTGATATTTGAAGTGAATCTCACCTCTAGAGACTCTCTTTCCCAGGACAGGAGGTGTTGTTCCCCGTCACTGCCTTGAACTGTCACCTGGGCTGCCTCTCCTGGTATCTGGGAGGTGTTGCCAGGACCTTGGAAGTACTTGGCACTGGCTTGAGGAAAAAAGGTTTTGGATCAAAAATGAATTTTATGTTTGCATGAAATGATAATACACAATATACTTAATCACAAGCTATGAGACACACACATGTACGTGGGATGAACTGGTTAAGGTGGAAGCCAGAAGGCTGATCCCGCCCTTTGTCAGCCTACCAGTCTCTGTGTACAGCTGCACACCTGCTGGGTCCTGAATGCAGCTGAAGTGGCTCCTCTGTGTACTCCATATGTCTTGGATGCGACATAGAGAGTGACGTGGAGATCCTGGATGAGGAGGGCTGTCTACTCTGCCCTATGTGTCCTCCTCCAACAGTGGAGCCTCCACTCTCCCAGGAGATCCTCTGGATCACCTTGGCAACAGTAAGGCCGAGCATCCTGTGATTCCCCTCCGGCTGGGACCGCTATGCCTCAATGTGACAACAGGCACCTCCAGGGGTCCACCTCATTCGGCCGCCATCCTGGAAAGCCAACATACCAACATTGGTAATCCAGGCAGCCGTTTCAGAAGCAGCACCAGCTAGCGTCTTTGTCACCTAGAGGGAGAGAGAGAGACTGAGAAAGGTTTCAAATGTTAATGTTAATATTTGTGTGTGAATATAGTACACACACAGCAGTGGTGTGAAAGCAGCTGTAAGAACATAAACTAAAGGGAAAAGTTGCAGGTAAGAAACGGAACCTGTGAATACTGAAGACAGAGAATAATAAACAAACTAATCAACAGTTAGTCTGTCATTTTATCAGAGGAAGCTGAACTGGGAGAGGTTTTCTAGCATCATCATCACAGCCCATTTGAGAAGAATGCAGTCTCCCTTCTCCACAACCAGATGAATGGAAACAAATGGGCTGCTCTGTACATGAGGTCCTCCTTCTGTTGGCACAGATCACTCAGTTTTCACAGTGTAGAAACCTTTCAAATGACAATAAAAGACAAACACCTGAGTTAAGATGTGGTGGATCACAGTTAATCACAAACATCTATCAGCTGTCAGGATAGTTACGTGATAGATACAGTTGAGGACTGGTTTGAGTATTATATGAACAATCTTCTATATGACAAATATTTTTCTACACATTTTGTAAACGTCACATTATCTTAACTTGAACTATCACGACGTCTTGATAGACAATGTATTAACTAACATTAATGCTGTGCATGACACTAATGCAGATCACTTAAACTGGGTCACGTGGGAGAAACACAAACCAAATGTCCTTGGACTAACATCAATTAAATTTAATTTTTATTGGGCTAACCCAGGTTGAAACAGGTTACCTGCCCAGCGGGCCCAGGTACCATTGGTATAGCAATGGCTGAGTTATCAATTAATGCTAGCACTAGCTGGTTAGCTTTGTTAGCAAGATGCATCTTCACCTGAACTGTGATATTAACAGGGATGCTAATTTTGGCCAGCAAAAAATAGGCTAAAAACAAAATCTACTTATCAGAAATAATAGAACTGCTGACTCCTCTGAGTGTCTTTTAGAACAACTGAAAGCCGAACAAGACATTTTCAGGCAACATGTTGGAGCTAACTTTGATGAACTGAAAACACAATGACAAGTCAATCGCCGACACATCCCTCTGGCCTCTCTCCGGATTAACAGACAGGTCCCCCTGTGTGTCAATCACACGGTAGCCACGCCCAGAATTTGAAAAATGAACATTATGTTGTATTCAAGAAAACTTTAAACTAGCAATTTAGACCATAAACACATAACGAAAACGTTTACTGAGGTAATAAATCAAGTGACAAATAGGGTCATTGTCCCATAGACTTCAGTACAATCGGACTTCTTTTTGCAACCAGTGGAGTTGCAGAGCAAACATGACAAAATGTGACATGTTCCTTCAGTACTATGAATGTGGGCACTATTTTGTGGAACTACACATTTGTGGCCTGTTTTTATAGATCTACACTTTCACTATGAGCAGATGGGCTTTTAGCTGAGAGTCACGGACAGGCTGGGATAGTATTTAGAGACAGTTTTGGTCTTTTTATGGCACTTGCTGACAGTGAAAAAATATTTCAAGCCTTATTCTTTTACATTGTCTGCTGTGCTCACACATCAAACATCCAAGTTTTCTGTGTTTCATGTGTTACAGAAGTTTTTTTTTTATCTCAAAGGAAACTTGTGGAAGCTCATTTTACAATTTTACAAGATTGACTGGTGTAATAAAGACAGATTATCCCTTCACCTACTGGCATTTTTGATTATCCTGAATAAAGGACTGAACAGAATGTTAATTTAAAATTAATTAAATGAGTGCTATTTTAAACTGAAAAGCATGCAGGTTTTATTTATAAAATGCATTTACCATTTTCTCACAACTGCTAAAACATCTGCATTGTTACTATTTTCCTTCACATTATTTTCCCTCCCTAAATATTAGTGAGAGTTTCTACATTTCAGTGTTTTGTTGTTTTACTGTTTCATTCGCACATACCAGGTTTATTCACCATGGGTCTGGCTGCTTTGCAATTTTTGAACCTCATTTTAATCTAAAGCAATTTCTGGTGTGGAATCAAAGGTGAGAATTGTGTTCACCAAAGCGACTTGCAAAGATATGTATTAATCAAAATACACGCAGAGGGGAAACTGTGTTAGATGGTGCATTGGCACCAAACCACTGTTTCTATTTGCAAAAGCAAGTCCCTATGTGATATTATGTCTGGCACCTACAGTATGGAGTGTGTTATCTTAATTTCAAAGTGGTCCATCTGGGAGAAAAACAGAGAGTTGGTTCATGAATCGAGATGAATATGTTCAAATAGGAAAACACACATTTATTTATGCCTTAAATCTGAAATAACAACGGAGAGTGTTGCATGGAATATCAATATTACTGCTGTATTTTTTTTCCCAAATGGCAGTGATTGTCATTGCATTAAACTGTGCCCTAGATTCCACAGACTATAAAGTGTTGCAATATTTAAATGACTCAGAATATTTCATAAGGGCTCACCATACATTATACCTTGGCCCCTTCTAACGTGTCCATTCAGATTTTATTTCAACTTCCACCTTAGAAAGTCTTTGCTGAGTATAACATGCATGCTCTTTATCTGTACCAGCATGCAGAATTACACACATTCAATAAGTCTAAAGGATTTATTGATGCCCACTGTGCAATTTCTCTGGAGCTCCTTCATATAACCTGTGACCTTGATTCTGCTGCTGTTTGCTCCTCATGTGCTTTATGGTACAAGACTAATACAGTGCAAGGATCACACAGTCACAATGTAGTAGCGTGTGTGTTATTCTATATCTTCATGGGTCCTTGAGATGTACAGGGCACTTAATTGATATTCATGCCCCACGCACATTCAGTTGTTTTGAGGCAGAATGCTATCCAGTATTTAAAGTGTGCCCTTTTTTTTTGGCTTGTAGTAGGTCAAATATTTCATTGTCTGTTTAAAAAAAAAAAAAACGGTAATTGAATAAAACGTTATTTTTTCCTCTAAACAATACCCTCGCATAAAGCATCAATATGCCTTTGTCGTTAGAGAGAGACTTCTTCACTATGCAAGACCATGGTTGCATGCCATGTCTGTCATGCTCTATCCCAGTCAGCAAGAGTATAGGCCACTTTATCCCCTTACACAGTATGTTGGGAAGAGCACATGTATACATATTAATCACCCTGGTTCTGACTGACATCTCGCGCTTGCTGATGGTTGATTGGCAGCTCCTGCATTGGGACATATTGCTGCTTTATTTGATGATGGGAAGAATGAGATTATAGAGTAGCATGTGTGTGGGTGTTCATGTGTGTGTGTTTGACAGAGAAAAAGACGAGAAAGAAGGCTCAGTGAAGAAAGGTCAAATGTAATATCAAGGTTATATCAAGTATAATTGCACTGATACAGAATGGATACATATATATTTCCATAAGGAAATGGAAATAAACCTGATTTTAGTGCACGGAGGACGGAGAGGAAGGTAACTGAATTAAGAAAGAAAAATAAACATGAGTAGCATCATATTTGCTGGATAAAAAAGCCTACTATTGAAAGTTGTCATGAAGTGTGAATGAAATACATACATACATATATACAACCATCCGTTTGCATACATACACACCATACATGTGCATGCACATCATGTTTCAAGTTCATGAACATCACCCTGAACATGACCCTAACTTGAGCCCATACTAATGACAAGCTCCTCTTTGTTGAATTTCAGCTTCTTTTGTGCGAAACTCCTGTTTGTCTAAATCTCTTCTTCAGTGGCAGAGAGGTTAAAGGCTTTTATCTGTATACTAAAGTCAGTTGACAAATCAACAGTGTTTATGAATGATAAGCACTGGATGCATGTTTCAGTCCTTAAGAATGATAAGAACTCAGCAGATTCAAGCAGCATGGCTGCAGCTGATGCCTGCTTTTCTCACCAGCTGTCTTGTTTCTGACAACAACATAACCACTGCTGACATTAAAACACACAATGCTGTTGACTTGTTTTCAGGCTTTAAAGGAACAAATGTTCAGTCATCTCTCACCCACACAGTAGCTACCAGCTGGATTGTCCTTATTTGTCTGGGTTGATAAATTATTATTATTATCATTTTATATAAGCAAAACCATGAAAGAAAAAAAACACAATTGAATGATTAGCCTCAGGTCTGTGCTTATTCGTTCATGAGGCAAGTGATAGTGAGAAAACAGTGTATGTGAGCTTTTTTAATGAGAACTTTGAGATACAAAGAGACACTCAATTTTGTAGTGCAATACCAACAGTCCCCAGGCAACTGAGAAAACTGCACATTTGTATGATTTTATGACTCTTCATAACGGTTGCAACCAGGTCATTGTGTGTTCGTGTGGGTGTGCGTGCCTGCATGGCGTGCACGTTCGGGTTTGCATTTGCATGCCGATGAGCATGAGTACACTATTTATTTGTATTGTCTGCATGAAGAAGACAAATAAAAAGTGAGATAATATATTTTCCATTAGCTTCACACATAATTAATAATTTCTTATAACTTTTAATTAAATAGCAGCAGTTGCACAGAGGAAAGTTATTTTCATTAATTAATAAACTTTAATTATAGTGCTAATTTTGCCTGATGTGTTTCAAAAATATTAGTCATTAGATGAAGAAGACAAATTGAGGAACTTACTGAATGACCTTTTCATTTTATGTCAATGTGTTTTCGTTTTTTTTTTTTACTTATATAGATGTGAACAAACAAAAACACGTCTTATTGACCAGTGGCTTCCTCACTTATTTTTACTCACTGTGAACAGTTGAAGAGTGCACAGCCAGCATCCTGGAAATAGCACAGCAGATAAGGTAACAAAAGTCATTTTGCTGCTTTACAATGCAAATTCTCTAGTTTATATCAATTTATTTCATAATTACTGTGAAATTGTGTGTGTGTGTGTGTGTGTGTGTGTGTGTGTGTGTGTGTGCGTGGGGGTGGGGGTGTGTTTAACTTGATTGAGCCCACAGGCAAACTTCAACCACTTTTGGACAGTAAAAGATGATGAAACTGCCAAATTCTCCTGTTTCTCTTGTCTGCTGAATTCTGATAAAGTGTAAAACACAGAAACATCAAAAGCCAGATATTTAAACAAAACATCCCACTGTTTTGACTATTGTTACACATTTAGGTCACTTCTGTCTCAGTGTGCAGAGCTAATTGGAATAGTTATAAATCCTCTCATTCAACAAGCTATAACTGCTCTTGCATGCCCATTGGTTGTGTCTGTTGTGAATAATGTCAGTTTTCGTGCAGACTACATTCATAAAACTAAAACAAATAAGAAAAAAAATAAAATAAATATTAGTCTCTGTTATATATGTTTTTCCCCTTATAATTCACACCACACCTAATGCCATCTGACGCCTGCCAAAGTGATAGCTGAGTGAGTTCACTTTCATTTTTCCTGCTTTGATTTCTGTGGGTTGACAGAAAACCATTCACTCATCAGAGGCAGGGCACTGGAGAGTAGCGGATGACAGTTCTGGGCTGATCCATTACCACTCTGCCCCCGGGCTTAATTACCATCTCCCTCCAGTAACATGCAACACTCACTCCTTCGAATGCAATCTTGCTTTAACTTCCTAGTCTGGTTGGAGCAGGAGCAGCACTTCTGTTTCTCTTGCATTTACTATCCCGTCCCTGTGGGGCCTCCGGTGGAGCACACCTGCATGTAAAAAAAACAAAAAAACAAAAACAATTAGAGAGCGATCATGATGATCACCAGTGATGAATTCAGCTTTGTTGAGTTTGTTATTTCCTGGTGGGATTCGGTGGCAGCGCAGAGGCAGCAGTGGAGGTAGTGGCGGCGGCGGCGGCGGCGGTGGCAGAAGCATGCCATGATGCCACGTGTCATTTTTGACAAGTGGGGATAAAGAGAGCAGGCATAAAGCTTTAAATCAAATTGGTCACACAGCCTTGCCAATCACTGTGGACAACATATGCAGGCTCACAACCAAGGTGAAGCTGCTGTTATGTGTCTAGGCGATGAGCAATCTCGCTGTGCTCTAAAATGGAAATGAAACTGTTACACACCCACAGCTATTGAGGAAGGGATTTGCGTGGGCCGAGGTACAACTATACTCGATCGCCACTGTGGGAGAAGCTTTAGCTTTGCCCTTCTTCAAAGTGAGATTTACAAAAAGGAAATGCTTGGCTAGGTTTATTCAAAAGAAGCTCCTGATGGTGGGAAGACAAAAGGTACTTCACACCATCCTCCCTGGGGCACATGTACTCCAAAGCTCCACTTCTCCGCTTTACTCCTTATTCTAAGTACATGTTCCCCCCTAGAGTGCACTGCACTCTCTCCTGCTCATGTCTCTCCTGCTCAATCTTTTCCTTTTTTTTCTTTTTTTCTTCATTCTCTCTGTACCTACCCATATTCCTCTCACTTAATTTCACTTGTCTTCTCCCTGTACACCCCGCTTCTTCTCTTGCTCTGCTTCTGCATCTCCCTCCCCTATATTCCTTCTTGTTCCCACTCTCACCTTTAAGTTTCTATCTCTTACCTCCTGCTTTCCCCTCACTCCCCCCACCCCTACCTTCTCTCTCTCTATCTGTCTCTAGCCACGTGCTCAGAGCAAAACACTCTATTAACAGAAGCCGAGGCCAGATGGTGGCTCAGAGATGGATCATATCAACTCTGAAGGTCTCTTTGAGTTCCAGACTTTTTTTTTTTTTTTCTGGGCATCTTAAAAATAACTTGCACTTTACCATTTCACCTACAAACCCAGTGTGGGACTTGTTACTTAAATTACAATTTTGTATCAGGAAAGATCAGAGAAACTAAACATACTGTACTTAAATTTAATGTTGCTGTCATTTTTTTTTAATTTTTTTATCAGTAATATTAAAGTACCAACGGAGAAAACTTTGTTCGGAAAACATTTCTGGACATTTCTTATCTTATCGAGCCAAAAACTATTCAGGGAATAGAAGTGTTTCTTGTACTTTTTCGACATATTTTTTCATCACACACTTGTTACGATATGAATTCCTTTGTGTACTCTCACTAAAGGCTGTCAAACTGTGATGGGTCTTATTAACACACTAACTTCAAATCCCCTGGCGACACTATTTATTCCCAAAGGGAACTTGTGGCTGTAGAAATGAAAAATGTATCATGTCGGTGAATCCCAAAAGAAGAGAAGCAGGTACAATATATCCATGGGGAGAATATCCTGCGGTTTGTCTAATGAGGCGTAGCCAGACTATACACTTTGGTCAGTTCAGGAGATGAGCATGAAATTGCCCATTAAATAATGTGAATCTTACATTAAGAGGCCCTCCTGAGGCAAAGAGTCTGTAGTGGGGGATGAATAACTCAATTAATTCACGGTCCCTCCGAAAGTTTCCTCCCAAATCAAAGCCTTGTTTTAGGGGTTGTGTGTGTCAAAATGGCTGTTTGTCCGTGTCTGCATTTGTATCTGTATCTGTATCTCTTTGGGTGTCAGAAATGAGCGCACTGGTGCACACAGGGTTGAGACTGACTGACTCTGAGCCGGTGGCCTGCCCTCAATACCAAAACAAGCCATCTACTTTCTGTTTTGTGAATCCACGTCTTTGCTTGCTGTGCAGCAGTGATTGTCAGGTATTATTTAGAAAGCCCTCTCACTCCACCCCTCTTTCTCTCTTTGCCATGCTAAAGCTGCTTCACTCTTGCCATTTTTTTTTTTTTTTTCTTTTCCTCCTCCGTCGTTTTCTTACTGCGGAGAAACAAGTTCATTGTGATTCGGAATGCAGTTCCACGGCTCAATGGGTTCTGTTTGAAATGAGATTTGAGAGAGTGAGCATGAGAGAGAAAGACACAGAACCTCCAGCCGCCTAGCGTCTTGATGAATAAAAGATGGAGGCACTAGCGTCTTATAAACAACAACAGAGCATAATTAGTTCAGTTCTTTTTATTTTAGGAACACTTTATGTGACATTTCCTTTGTGCAACTGCTTTCATCACACGCGTCCTGCCTGCGTTACATGTCGTGTGGGCCTCTCTGTCTTCCTTGTAAGTCAACAATACAGCTGGGATAATATTTGCGCTGTATGCAAATGTACAGACTGACATACATTTCGGTATACTCTCACGTTCCTAGCTCGCTCATATAATATGTTCTCTGCCTATACAGAAAATAGCCAACTCGTTACAATAAACCAACACTAGAGATGATGATAATTATTCATGTTATTTACGTATGCAGCTTATATGTGCAGTATTCATGATCCAGCCCTGCTTCAAACAGGGTTTGTAAATAATTCAATTAAAGAATGGAGCTTACTTTTTACCATATACAAAAGTACAAAAGAAAAATACTTTAAGAAAAGAAGTATATCATCATTAAAGCAGTATCGTATGTATGATCCTATTTGCATGTGTTTGTTTTAACTTTTGATCACTGTTCCTTTATGGCATTGCAGTTTATCTGTTTCTAAAGATTCTTCCCAATATGAAAGACTCTTACTCTTGGCATACAGTACAGCTTTTAATAACCACACTTTTTTTTTTCCTGCAAATCTGCCTGTAATTTGGGCACAGATGAAGATGATTTGTCCTCTTTGAGTTTCAAACGTTCCCTAGAAATTAAGGGGCTACTTGTCCGACCTCTTTTGTAGTAGACTACTAATTGGCTTTTAAAGTCATATAACTTACCTCCAGCTGTGTTTGTGTTTGCAGTGAGACTACATCAAAAGTTCTTTTCCATTTCAGCATTTACATAATTGTGCTAATGGTGCTAAGTGCCCTCCCCCCTGCTGTAAAAAAGCTGTATATGTATGTTTCAGTGATGGACAACTTACCTGACATTACAAAGACTTACGTGAGACAGTGTAGTCCCATATATTTTTGAACACTAGGGAATGTGAAACAAATGCTACAACTGCCAAATCTGTTTGACTCGGGTCTGTGCAGCTGTCTGTTGATGCTCTGCAGTCTCTCCACATATCGTCTGCTCTGCTGAACGTGGCCCAGTCTAATGGCTTCTCTGATATCCCCCGAGCACCCTAAGAGAGGCTGATGACAGCATGTGTTTGTCTTCTCTACTTTTGCTTTCTTTCCTATATGCACACACACATACACACACAGACACACACACACAGACACACACACACAGACACACACACACACACACACACACACACACACAGATAGACGAACACAGACACACACACACAAGCTGCACCTTCTTAATCGTCAATTCCTCTCCCCCACCCACTGATGATGCTTCAGAGTCAGAACCCTGTAAAGTCTTTAGCCCCAGGTACTGCCTCAGGGTCTGAGCAGTGGTGAGGGCAGGCACAGGGTAGCAGAATCAAAGGATGATAATGGCGAACATATGCATATTAATGTGTGTTTGTTAGGGGCGTTTGTCAAATACCTTCCTGCCCCTCTCACCTTCCGACCCCTGCTACTAGCCCTCTAAATAGCCAACCTTTCAGCCTCCTGTTCTTGCTCATCAGACCCCAAGAGTGCGCTGAGTGGATTCAATTAGCGCAGTATTTGTAGTGAACGTGCTGGTCCGCACCACACAGAGCTCCTGACATGACAACCAACACACATGCATAACCCAGCATACTGATGTAGACCACATTACCTTCACACACCTGCTCACAACAAAGGTCACCCCGGATGTCAAAATCTTTCATTCAGCTCAAGTCTGCAGTCAGATAAAAATGTTGATTTTCAGCCATGTACAACAGGAGCACTTTAATGCCTTAATCACAGAGTATTCCTGCTGAAACATTTGAAAGATTAAAACACTAATGACGCTAACAGCGATGAGCTTAATGGTGACAATCCACTTTTTTTCACATCATTTTCTCATCATGGAAGTCAAGCAGGGACAAGATAATGGAAGGAGGTTTTAACACAGCTCTCAATTCCAGTTTTGACGTTTCAAATACATTAAATGGAAAACACGGTATCTATGGTGAAACAACATATGGAAGATCTAATGCAGCTCTAAGAGAATCATTGTCATTGTCATTGTCAAAACAGAAACTGATTCATTCTTAATCAGTATCACTCTGTTGGAGTCAAAGTTAATAACCCTGGACACCAAATCTATTCAATTATCATTTCAGACTACAGGCCAATAATCTTCGGTTCAATAAATGAGACTGACACAATCCCACCTTCCAAATTTTAGCACACAAAGAGTCCAATAATTCCTTTCCCAGAGACAGGAAATACTTTATTGAACAAGATGAGTCCTCAGAAATATCACCATCTGTGCCACTGAAACCAGCAAAGGTAGCCCTCAGAGGATGTGTCATTCCATACTGCACATACTGGAAAAAGGACAGCACAGAGCCAACACAAAACTGAGCTACAGAAAAACTGAAGCTGAACTTAAAATAAAAGAGACAATGAAATGGACATATTGGTAGAGCAGGGAAATTCTGTGTAAACTGGCAAAAACAAAAAGCTTCCGGTTCTGCACAATTATGGTTAAGGCCCACAACAAATAATGTAAGTCAACATTTGACAAAGGAGAGGCTTGCAGGACAACATTGAGGTGCTCTTGATCAGGATGGATACCTTCTGCAGTGAAGCATGAACAGGAAAGCTTGGAGGGCTCTGTGAAGTGACATCTATCATTACTTTGTGCTGTTCCAGGTGGGTTAAATTTTTTTGGGGGACAGTGTTGAGGTTCATGTTGTGCTAAGCAGCAGAGGCACATTGGGGTCATCCTTTCTGCTTTCTATCATTGTGAAGGGGCAGCTGCACATTAATCTGCTCTATTGTGGAGAGCACCTTTGCTCCTTGCCAATTTGCAAGCAATTCATCTCCACACGAGGCAATGGGAGACAGTCTTTGTTTGGTTCACAGAAATCAGTACACATCTGTTTTACGCCGTTTCTCCTTCCCATGACCATTATGGGCAAGGTGCATCGGTCTTCTCAGTGACAGTATAGTACAGCCAAGACAGCAGCCCCGAAAGCGGAAAGCAGATGGTCGAGTTTTTGATATGCAGGTTTGACAAGAGGTTCAGTTTTCACTTTACGCATAAAGTTGCACACACACAGTGCAGTGCAGTGTCCTTAGTCGTGACAGGAGCAGCTGAGACGGTGGACAGTGGAAGGACAGCATTGTCGTCAGTGGAAATTGTAAGGCACCCATCTAAACCCAATGTGCACTAACATAAAGAAAAAAAAAATCTGGGCATCATAATGCAGCTCACCTTCTGGAAAGGACTTGAGAGAGTGTGCCCAAGGAGGTAGTATGGACTCTACGCACTATTGCTGTATGTCAAATCAGATACTTCAGTCAATACACTCACATGTAGTACACTGTGTGCACAGATACTGGCGCTGTGTGTGAACTTCAACAGGTGTGCATTTCTTAGAAAATAAGTTGGTGGACCCTCCCCTTCCACTACATAGCCAAGATGGCATCTGTTGACGGCGTCCATCATTTTACACTTAATTTTTGACCTTTTTGCGTGCAACATCTGGGTACTTATAGTGCACTGCATGTTGCCATACTGTAAACACACATATAAGCTTTCAAAATAGCAGGCGTGAGTATGTGAGTATTGCAAATTGAGACACAGCGAATGACTTTTAGGCATGCCAGCATGGAACTATTTCCTTCCTTTTGTATGTCACAAGGAGAAATGGTGGTGTGTCTTGGCACCGCCTATTGCAAAATAACAGAGCACTGAAAGGATAGAACACAACATTGTCTAAAAATAATAATAAAATCTCAAAAATAAGATTTCAACCAACACAAACCCGACAACTGCGACTGATGATCAATTACCGCAAATTTATAGCCAAAAAGGGAACAAAAAAGCCTTATCAAAAAAAAATCTACAGCCTCTTATTAAGGGTGGCATCAATCTCTGTCTCTCATTGGAAGAGAAAATAAGACCATGTTGTTACCATGAGTTGTGAAAGGAAATTTTCAAAAACACTTTCTCTAGGTTTCATAACACCAGAGTACAATTCATCCATTCTAAAAATATATATAAAAATCCACAGAGTACAAGCCACTCAACACAGACTACAAAAAATGTGATTCCTAGACAATGACACTTGCTCACACTGCACACTGCAAATGACTACTTGCATGCCACTTAGCTCCGCCAGCCTATTTAAACATTGTGGACAAACATTACACACAAGTGATCTTTCTCCATCTGTATGCCTGCTGAGAGATTTTTCCTCAGTTGAACCAATAATGAAACATGAGCATCAATTGCAAAGAAAAATAAACGAATAAAAAAGTGACGTTGATGTGGATGACATGCATTCATTTGCCTTTTCGGGCACATATGTAAAAGCACCATAGTGTAACTATGATGCACTTTTCATGAATAATAGTATTTAACTACTTAAAAAAAATGAGGGAGACAAAAAGCCAGGCATTATGATGCAGCTCACCTCCTGAGAAGGATTTGGGCTTTCATAGGAGATGGTAAAAATCGTCCATTTCTAACACCTGAATGGAAAATGTGAACACATCAGATGCACAATTATACAGGATCCTTGCTGCTGTTGTCTCTGACCTTCTTCCCGGCCTGAGGCGTGCTCACATTTCCACCACCTACTCAGGGACAAATAAACACAAAAGAGACTGAAGAAGAGCTCAAATGAGGAAGAATCAGAGAGAGAAAGAAAATCAACAGTAAAAGGAGGAGGGGACGCTATAATACAAATGAGACAATCATTATTGATTGCTAATGGTGAGATTGTTCCAAAAATGAAATACAGCATCCTCTGTCAGCGGTTATATTAACCCCAGCCTTGAGTCCTTGTCTCTGCATACTGCTTTGATTGACAGTTGGGGTCCATGATAACCATTCATAATGTGGACAGGCTTGTGCAAAGACAGCCGTGTGTGGACAGGCCCATGGGCAGCATGACACATGACAGTCTTGAAATAGCCAAGGCTTTGTTTGCCTAGTAGAGACCCACCCACTGCTATCTATCTCCCTCCCTCTCTCTGGCTCACCTCATCATGGGCATCAACAAGTGATCTTTCTGGAACCATGGGCAGGCCGAAATGAATAGCCAGAGTGGTGCCACAAGCTTTTGAAAGCCTTATTATTACAGAGAGCGAGAAGCATACCTCACTGACAGAGGGACGAGAGAGACAAAAGAGAGACTACCCTTGGATGAGGCAGGGGGAAGGAGGGGAGGCAGTTAGTTGAAGATAGGCATGGGAGGATATAGAGACAGAGGGTAGAGGAGAGGTTGATATACAGGATTTATGAGGGACAGCATATGTGCTTGCTTGCGTGTGTGTGTGTGTGTGTGTGTGTGTGTGTGTGTGTGTGAGAGAGAGAGAGAGAGAGAGAGAGATCCTGGCAGCCACTCCTGAGAGACTGAGCAGATTCCGTTAGTTAAGAATGAGGTTGGATGGACAGAAGGACAGAATGAGGGAGGAGGTGAAGAAAAGAGGGAAGATGATGGGTGTGTTTGTTGGATAATTCAAAATAGCTCATAAATATAAAGAGCAATATTTCATCTTGTGGTCCCTGGCCAACTTTCACTATATCAGGTGCATTTGTTTAACAAATGGGGAAATGGCAACGTTTGAAATTTTAAAGACTATGACCCGTGACCCTGATCCATATCAAGAATGAATCTGAACTGGCAAAAGGAAGAAAGAGTATAGCCCAGGACTTTGTCTGAAACAGGCTACCACCACTGTCAAAACACATCCTTTAATCTCTTTTCCCCCTGCCCAGCCCCGTTCTTTCTCTGAAAATCTAGGACATTCTTTTTCATCATCAGTGTGTTCCCTGGTCTCTGTGGTATGCTGAGCCCCAATGCCAAAATGAGACTCCATAGTTAAGGAGTCTGTTTCTTTTCGCCAGTATCTTTGGTCACAGGCACTGTCCAGAGATAGGCAGTGTGGTGGTGGTGGTGGTGGTGGTGGTTTGCTTCCTTTTGCCGTTTGCATATTCGCAAAAAAGAACATTTAAATATGTGAGAAAAATCAAATAGATTAGAAGCTGCTTCCTACAGTGGCATCATTGTCATTACAATTCCAGCAAAGGAAACCACAACACATTTACAAGAAAACATAAAAGCAAAGAGAGAAAGAGCTGTCTGTGTTTGAAAAGCCTATATGAGAAATGACACTTCATTAGAGCCGATCTGATTAAGATGGACTTGAACTGTTGAAAGTCTAAACCGTTAGTAATGGCACCAGATAAGTTTTTGTTTGCTATCAAAGAGAAAATCAACATTAAGAATGTATAAAATATAATTGAAAGAAAAATAAGACGTCATTGCGGTGCAGTATTTCTGGTTTGATGATATACCCTGGGGAAATGCAATACACATCAAGCAGCTATGATATGATATTGTTATCATTTCCATTGCCCATTGGCTTTTCTTGCTATCATTTCTATAATGACGACTTCATACCACACCATTTGGCTTATGAGCCATTGTGCTGTTTCCCTAATGCCTCTGAAAGATACAAACGGTAATGGCAAAGTAGATGTTCCTCTCTCTTCAACACTGTCGGATTCCCACTAATGATTCTGATGGTGATCTTTACAGTAAAGCCAGTATTATCTCCATGTGTGTACTCTAAATAAATGCTTGGAACTGGCTCCCTTATATTGCATTAATATGTGTAAAAATCTTTATGGGATGCAGTTTGAACCTATTCCATATACAATGCCTTTGTTTCAGAGGCTGCCACTAGATGGTGCTGAAATCCTGTGCTGCTGCCTGCTCTATGGACCTCCATGGGCTTCCTTAAATGGAGCTGACTGTGTTGTTGTTGAAGGAGTTTGGCAGGCAGAAGGCAAGAGTTACAGTCCCAGGTTTAATTGTGTTTTGGAGGGGAAAAAAACAGCTATAATGACATAGGAAATACAATAAAGCTATAATGGGCTCCAGAAATCCCAGCTTAAACACTGAACAGCAGAGCACTTAGCAGCCCACTGTTTCCAGCGGTAATATGAAGATAAGAACTGATGGGGAGCTTTCTCTTCTGTTCGCCCATGTTCAGACTTCAGTCCTGTGATCTATTATTCATTCTGCTGATTCTTCTTGTTGCAACTGGTTTGCATAAACCCACAGCATCATTAAATAAAAGAAGCTAATTGATTAGCTCTACTGTAGCACGCTTTGCTGTTCAGTGTGTGCACGCGAAATATTACATACTTCAGCTTTTTCCCTGACCCCTAGTTGTTACCCCCACCCCATTAAAACAGTTTCAGGCTGGAACAAGAGGAAAAATAATAATAAGCATTTTAAACCTTAAGACTATTGAGATATTGACCTAGCAAAAACAGATTCAGATCAATATTTGGAGGGCGTACCTGTTATTTTATACACTGATCCTACACAACATGATAAAACTAGAAAATGCAGAACTAAAACACCTCTCACAGCTATGTGGGAGAGAAGAAGAAAGACGGTTTGCATCTGGCAAGAGCCTATGATCTATAAAAAAGGAGCTGAGGAAGGCATAGACAAATCTGACTCTGCAAAAGCAAACAGATATATTGGTCTGCACTACTAAACCTCACCTATGGCTGGAGTATCAGCAATATTTGATTGTCTGCTCCATCCTGTCAGTACCACCCATGCCATGCCAGAGCTGGTGAGGAGGGATTACCTGGGATGCTTCTTCATGGTCCAGCACATAGTGGCATATGACTGCCAGTGGAAAATTAATTAGTGAAAGGGACAAGGTTACAGACACATAATGAAAGTTATTGGCCATGTCACTTCATCATTTCCCCGGCCCCCCTATTACTTTCCATCAGGTTAGTCAGCCGTGAAATGGGGGTTTCATATGATGCAAGGAGGAATGTGCCACCACACCTTCACCACCAACACCTCCCACCCTTTTTTTTCCCAGCGGGTTTGCACATGGATGATCAAGGCACTTAGACTAATGTGGATGGTGCAGGGTGATGAGGAGGGATTGGGAGTGTTAACCCACCATTTTACATCATTACAGCACATTTAGGGATCATTCTATCAAATGGCAGCTTTCACAACCAGCTCCAGCCTGTATTCACCTACTTAACCTATATTCAGCTGGGGCTCAAATAGCTCTGCCCTTGATTGCAATGCTCTTAACACAGGAGGACACACAGTCAGGTCAGTAGTATGTTTGGAGTGCCGACTATGTTGATTCCATTGGGGGGGCAAAGATGAATGGTTGAGAGTGTAATTGCTTTTCCTTGTCGGTCTTAAATGACTTGAATGATAAGAGCTGCATCTCCTTCAGAAATGAATCAACAAATGAAGTGGTTACAGATAACTGTCTCTTACTCATAGATAGAAGCTAATGGTACCAATACTGAGTTATAATAATAGCAAAACAATACCAGACAATAAACATCACTACAGGCTATATGAGGCCATGATGTGGTGTAATGATACCTTTGCTAATGTGGCTGTATGTTCTAATCCAGCAAAGCCAATAACCTCTGCAATCCCAGCAACAGTTGCGTTCATAGAAAGATGCAGTGAATGAGGAACTATTCCGCTTTGTCTTGCTACTCAGACTCACTATTATGCGCTTTTTGTATGCATTGCCAGTCCATTTTCTGAGTGTGTCGTATGTGTATTTGAGTATTTACATACATCTGTATTAGTGCTTCATCAGCCTATCAGCTAAACTCCTACGAGACGGGCCCAGCACACAAACACAATTGATACAGTTAGCCCGTCCTCACAAAGCAGATCATTTGTTCATTTTTCAACTAACACTGCCGGATTTAAATTTTTCTGACAGAATACACAGTGGTAGAATGGAATAATGAGGGCTCGCTCGCACCCTATATTCAACTAACGAGTCTTGTTTTTGTGCTGGGTGTGCATCGGCGGGCTTAATTTTGCCTTGTGTTCCGCCCTTTCTCTACTGTCGACGTTTTCTGCAACACTGACCAAAATACACCCTTGAGCAAACACAAACTGAGAAGATCAGCACACACAGCTGCCCGCATATGTGTGTAGTTTGTGTTTGATATGAGCAGACGCGCACAGAACAATAGATACCGTGCATATAATTGGTATCCTGTCTTTGATGATACCATAGTCTTATTGGGAATATATTTATTCATTTTAGTTGTTCACACGTCGGTGTAGGACGATCATAAAGTAGTTACAAAAGTCCATTTGGAGAAGGCTTGTCAAGTGACAGCTTTCCAACACCAGACAATAATGAAAGGGACATAACAATGGATGGAATAGGTGGCGTTTGTGCAGCACACCCACAAACAAACATTCTGTCACTTTCTATGTGTTCTGTGCTCAAATAGCCATCTTTGATGTGACATATGTTTGAAATCAGCTAAAATGCATACAGACCTTTTGAAAAGGGACAACAATCTGCAATCATCTCAGTGTATTAGATAGTGACGGATAAAACAAAACACAAAACAAAGGACCATCAAAGGAAAACATGGCCATGGAAGCATTTACTATGAAATGGCTGCATGGACAAATTATAAAGTTTCAAAAGTAATATGTCTCATACTTTTACTTGCTTTGTTATTACTGTTTTTTCTTCTTTACCCTCTGTTTAAGATGGGGCCCATCCATCACATATGCATCTGAGACATCAGCACGTTCTCCAAATCAATGGCTCATTGACTGCCCCAACAGCAGACATGGACACACGTCTGTCTCCCTGACAGTTACAAAAAAGAAACAGGAATACAAAGCGGGCTTCACTGTCTGACTAAGAGGGCAAGAGAATAGATCATTGACAATCATGACACAAATCCATCTCTGATTCTTGAAAACCCCTTTTCCATTGTTACCCATGGTCCCCCCAAGTCCCCTTGCTTAGTATCCGTCGATATAAACATGCTTGGAATAGTCATTTTATTTGGCTGTCTCTACAGGAGTTTGGGCTTAGGTGCTTTAGAGGACATTTTGACAATGGGAGAAGGATTGAGGCAAAAGCCTGTCAGTGGCTTTGCTGTTTATTGATTGCAAATGTGGTGAGAGCTTAATTGATTCACACTTTGAGATCAACACGATAATCTCTTAGCCCTGAGACTACAGTGGACCGTGCAGGTAGGAAACAGACAGCTGGGAAGGACATGGGAAGTGTAAATCAGCTGAGTGGAAAGTTCAGCTTTCCACTCAGTTGATTTATGTTTCCGAACTACATTTTCCTTTGGAACTGCATTTTTTCAACCATTGAACTACCGTATTCCTACATGATATATAATACGGTAGTTTAACGGTTCACAAAAACTTATTTTAGTGGGGCATTTTTTAAAGTGGCTTTTGTTTTGTCATCAGTTTAGATTTTACCTGACCAATCCATTTAAAAAACAGAACACACACACACACACACACACACACACACTGGTCTCATCCAATCAGTGCTCACTGATTGTGCACACAAAGAGGTTCTATAGAGGAAAAAAACTCCAAGTCCAATAATTGGTTGAATTCACGGTCTTTCAGTTACATGAAGTCACAAATGAAAATAAAAGTGCCTGATTCATTGGGCTTGAGCTGTGTTTTAAAAGCTGTCCAACTACAAAGGCTAAGCAGGTTTTACATCCACAGTTCCTCCATCAATCCTTCTACCTCTGCCTTTTCAGGTACCTCTCTCACATTTCATCCCATTCACATCTCATCTTACTCCAGCAACCCATAAAAACACCAGTTTCAGTCCCTTGTCCTCTTATTAGAAAACTTCCAACAGCTTCTCTTTCCACCATCAAAACCAAAAGGCCAGTTGTTCCCCCATCAATACGACTTCCCAGGGTGAAACCTTGAATCCGACAAGAGACAGAAGTTGCTGATGGGATTGCTGCTAGGCCCGCAGGCGGCTGGCCAGGCAGGCTAACAAGTAAGTAGATGGACACCTAAAAGAGTTTGTCAAAATGAAGCTGCTTTTTCACTGGTGTTCTGGGGCTTAAAATGGAAAAGGCAGGATGAAAACAAGGCTACATGGGACTACTGCCATTTCTCTGTGTTCTGCAGATGAAGAAAGGACGCCTGATCAAGCGCAGCAGGGGAAGAAGGCAGACTGGGAGGCCAGAGGGATTTGTGCCTGTGTTTGTTATGTGTGTGTGTGTGTGTCTGTTTGTGTGTGTGCGTACGTGTGTGTGTGTGTGTGTGTGTGTGTGTGTGTGTGTGTGTGTGTGTGTGTGTGCGCGCATATGACAAAATGTGTACGTCTGGGCATAGGAGTCCTAAGATTTAGCTATTTTCTGGGAAAAAAAAAAAAAGAAAACTTTTCAAGAGGATGCACTCTGCCATTTGGTCAAATCTGCAGAGTTCAGGAAAAGTTTTAACCAAAAGGAATATAGTATAATGGTGTTGCTGCTTCTGAGATGAAAGACAAAGTTGTGATTAATATTAACAACTGAGTGTTTGTTTTATAAATCACCCTGTGATACAGCACATGTGCACAACATGTTTTCTGGGGACCCTATTCACTTTAACATCATTTAACATCGTCCAGTAGTTTTAGAAGTAGAACTGAGATTCATTTTTTTGAGCGTCATTGCAACAGTAAAGAGACTGCAATCCAAATCACCTGTCGACCTTCCTTGAAACTTGAGTCTGAATCGAATTGAGGCAAACTTTGGGAAAGACAATAATCAAAGCAACGTTGCATATGCACATGAATCTTGCCAGTAGCAATAAACATCAATAGAAATTGATCAATATTTTGTCTCCAAGGCCTGAGTTGGGTAAAGTGAACTTCAGTGAAGTACATTCATATTTTTTTTTTTTAAAATACACAGAATACCCCTGAAGGGAGATATTGGCTGAATGTTACAGAGAAAGTGGTTGTAAATGTAAAGAAAGAGTTTGTTTTTTGGGGAATTTAACTGAGGGTAGATGGAACGGAGGTTTGGATGAAATGCAGTCACATTTCTATTCTGTCTCCTACAAATTATATTGACATACACCTAATCTGTGACATCCTGGTTTGGGTCATTGTCCCTTTAACATAAATATATTTGCAGATACATTCAATATAAATTCTGTTTTATTATGCTGATCCAGCCAAAGGCGTAGGTTTGCATATGGATATTTTGAGAGGACAGAATAGTTCCTACCAATATTTGAGTGAACTCGTTCGCACTATGTTAGGAGTGAAGTCATATTAGATCATTTCAATGCGGTCCCAGCTCTAGGCATTTACACAGGGGGGCAATGCCCCACCAAATCATCCTGCTTCATCCCAAAATTAAAAAAAATAAGTATAAAGTAGGGATATTTAGCATTTTCCGATTATCGGTATCATTATTTTCTTTAACCATAACTGATAAAATAAATTGATTTAAAAATGGTTTCTTTGGCTCTGGTCTGTAGTCACCACTCTGTAGTCTGGAGCAACGTCCCGCCCACAGCACGATTTGATTGGTTACTCGTCAGGAGTAATAGCCTATCACACTGAAGCCTATTAGTGTACACAGAAGCACATACAGAGAAGCTGCAGTTAACGAGCGGAGCGTGTGTTGAAGGTAAGACAGCAGACAACACTGAAGTTGTAAAAACATCACAATCCTCTACAGTGAAGTTACAGCAACACCACACTCTGATGAACAAGTTCACCTGTTGGTTCAAGACACACCGAGCGAGCGAGTGAGCGAGAGAGAGAGAGGGAGGGAGGCTATCGCTAACTGCTAAGCTAAAGTAACCAGCACACCTGAATAGCATGTAAACAACTGTTGAATTAGGGAAAGTCCCTAAAAGGAGCAGAGAGTGCTGGAGCGTTCTGCTCCAGCACTCTCTGCTCCTAGTGTAAGTTTAAATGTACAGCGGGTAGTAAGTTACTGTGATGAAGGAAACAGCAACATTAACTGTGTTCATACAGAGCAGCAAGAAACACTAAAGGGCATCTTTAGGCTGCCAGGTGAATCACATCACAGGTGAGAACAGCACCGAAATCAACCAATTAATTCCAGTCAGGCGCTTTGCAGTCCGTACATACAATGATAATTACTAATATACACTCAGTTGTCAGTTTATTAGGAACAGCTAGATAAAACTGATGTAGTCTAATACAACAGCCCTGCAGTAAATCCTCCTTCATAAAGATTATAATGATCAGTTTTTATTAAAATTGTTTTAGACTGTTGTTGATTCAACTGTATGATAGTTTTTGAAGATGTAGTGTGTGTAGTTGTATTGCATTATACAGAGGAGTTTCTGTTATCTAGCCTACTTTCACTGATATAAATGGGGTGGACAAAATAATAGATACACCTTAAGGCCATGGTGAGAGTCCTTCTGTAGTAGCAGTTATCAGTTCTAAATATCGGTTATCAGGGAGTGGAGGTGTGTTTGAAATTAAATACATTATGGGCTTATGTATTATTAGATTTTATGACTTAAGTTTTAGTTTTCTGTCGAGAAATCCCATGAAAATGTCACCATTAATTAATTATATCGTATGCTGGAACAACAGCAGATAGAGCAGGCAGATGAGGAAACAGATGCACCTTCAGGGTTTTAGGTGAGATTTTAAATGATAGTGTGACTAAATATACATTACTATGGAGTAATTGTAAACTACTATTTAATGTAACCATAGTCCACCTATTTTGATGTTAACTTGTAAGTTATTATAACACATGATAAGTTTTAGTCTTTGATCTGATACTGCATAGTTTTATTTAAATGTAAATACATTTCTGAACATAAATTTAGATCTTGTATGTCATTGGACCATTTGGTTGACAGCTTTAAAAAGTCCTCTTTGTTTTGGAGGGGTGGCGGGGTCGTCCCTACCAATGTTGAGACCCAACCTACGCCCTTGAATCTAGCGCAGTATTTGCTGTTGCAAGTAAGGTGCATATCAGTTTAATTTCACAAGACATGATTGCATGATGTCATTATCATTAAATGAGTTTCTGAAATTACTTATCCAAGCAGCAAAATGTGTATTTCCTTATCTTTGAGTAAAGGTGCTACTTGATTATATATATATATATATATATATATATGCATCCAACAAGTGAGCTGAGTAATCTCGCCTCTCATATACCATCAAAATGCATGCAAAAACATGAAAGGAAATCCATGACCTTCCTCACTGAGTAAGTAGGAAAAAACAGAGCTGTCACCTCAAACCTGCAGCGAGCCAAAGGACCAGCAGGAAAGGAGCAGTGAAATTGGCAGCAGCATAATCATCGCAATTTGTTGGAGGCACCAACATGGTGCTGTAGGTGGACTGGTGAAGTGCCAGCTGTGTAATTGTAAGAGCATAAGTTTAGGGGTGGGAAAAAAATCAATCCTGTCTCTCAAAGCACAATTTTCCTAAACTTCAATCATTTGCTTTCTGTTGCTGTGGGAAAAAAAAAATCCAGACCTTTTTCATTCAGGATACACGGTGATGTAACCCAAACCTTAGGCAAAGACAGAGTGACAGGTCTGAATGTTGCACTGTACCTTTAATATAAACTGACTTTGGATTTAACGTTTCACTGTGAAAGGCACCTTAGGTATGCCAGGAATGAGAAATGCATTTTCTTGTTTGTTCTGACATGGAAAATATATTTTATCCTCCGCATCACGGCCTTCTTTTCTCATCGTCTACAGCTGCCTGATCAGTCTCTTCCGCTCGCCCTCTTCATTGCGGGTCTCAGCAGGTACTCAGTCAGGCGAAAGTAGCGTGTTACCCTCAGGTGAGACATCCCTGCATTCTCCTGCTTCCCATGCATCAGGAATATAGCATGATGTCTGTCCTGGCTGCTACAAGTACGACAGGCGTCGGCCTGTACTCTCACAGCTACTTGACTGCCAAAATGCATTAAACATCACCAAACTATAAATAATTAAATATCTGGGTGACATGGCTTGGCAAGAACACCACATTGCTTGATTAAAACTTTATCACCAGACACTGTGAAAAGTTTCCAAAACAATTAATTACCAGGGTATTAATGGTGGCTTGTGCTATGTAAAACACGATAAAGTGGGGACTTAATTAAAAAACTCATTATACTCATTCTGTTTTCAGAATTTCAGAGTTTTCAAATGAATATGGCACCATTTCCTCTTCTCTCTCTTTCTCTCTCTCTTCTATTCTTTCTTCCTCTCATTCTTATACACAAGATGACTCACAGACACACTCTCACAAACACACACACACACACACACACACACACACACTACACACACACACACACACACATTTTTCTTTAGCAGGCATTAATGTACCACCTTTGTGGATCCAGAGTGGGAGTGTGTGAACTTTTGCATTCTTTCTCACAATTATATATTTAAATCCCATCTAATTTTTTTTTCTAGTCCTATTCACTTTCTTTTCTTCTTTTTTTTTCAAACAGGGAAATTGAGAAACTAATTTCCGTTCCCCTCGGTTGCAGACGGGGATCCACATGAGAAAGCTGCTGAGTCTTGTCAGTGAGGACATGCAGGAGACAAACACCTCGGTGGCAGGTGATGTGCTGCTCTTTTCTTCCCTATAACCAGTGTCACATGACCTCACTCACATTGGCATAGACCTGCTCCTCATCTTTTATGGAGTAAAACTGCATCAGCATGGTCTCTGAAAGAAGCTTCTTATTGCACCTGACCTCTGCCTACTTGACACGCTTGGCCTAAGGCTGCGACCCACATTTAAATATCAAGACGGAGGTAGCGCAGTGGTCTAAGTACTTCATGCACAAAAGCTCCTTTCTCACTCAGTAAATCCTGTCATAACAAACCTCATCCCAAGGTCCTTAACCACACAAAAGGGCTTTTGCCTATGCTAAACTATTTGACAAATACATGAATAGAGATTGCTGGTGGGTCAGAGAGCTCCCTGAGGAGATGGTCTGAAGCAGCACTGGAGGGACATGTAACTAAAAGCCTGGGCAAACAAGCTCTTCTCCCTGTAACAAAAATGTAATAGGGAGGTCAGATTGAGGTCAACCTGTACTCACACACAAACGCACACATGCTGACTCACGCACACACTTGGCTTTGTTAATCACAGCCACGTCGGCATAAATACAGGCACAGATGTACAATCAAAGACTCAGGTTAAGTTCACGAGCAAACAATGAATTTGAGTTTTCCTACAGCACTCGCTGACAGCATGCTTGCATACTTCAGTGACAGAGTTCAACTCCAGTACTTGAGACAGCAGTGCAAGACATTCAGTATGTTCAGCTGTTAATGAAAAGGAGAGTGTTTTGCCAGTGCTCCCGATGCAGTTGGATAGTTTTTGTTTTAACTGCTCGTGTATTGTTATCGGTGTGTTTAGGGACAAAGCATAGAGCGGGTGGCCATGAAAAAACTGGAAACGGATGATCCCATTTCACATCCCTTAGAATTTTAACGATGAGCTTAGGGTATTGTGTGTGTGTGTGTGTGTGTGTGTGTGTGTGTGTGTGTGTGTGTGTGTGTGCTGTGTGTGTGTGTGTGTGTGTGTGTGTGTGTGTGTGTGTGTGTGTGTGTGATATTCATGAGGCTGAGGAACAGAGCAGGAGGGTAATTTTCTGCACTCACTGAGCCAGGCATTCCTCAGGACAAAGGGACTGGGGACAAGGTTGAACAGGAGTAATGAGGGAACTGCGCACACACACCTACCACCAACCCCCTGTTCACCATCCAATACACACACACACACAGACGCATGCACACATTCGACACCCCTATTTTCTCCTCTCACAACTTCGCCAAATCCGACTCCACCCCACCAGCTCACGGCCGCCTGCTCTCCCAAATCCCTCTCTATTCCCAAATTGCTTGTCAAAAGGACGAAATTGGAAAATAAAACTCTGCGGCTGACAAACAAGATTACATACTGTTTGCACCTGGCCGTGGCAATTAAAGCTCTGATGACAAGCGAGGATGGCCTCCTAATGTGGTGTCTCAAGGCATATCAGCGTTTCCACAACAAGATTACGGCCCTCGTGCCATTGTGGCGGCACTGGCAGCCGTGCCGCCTGTCATTCTTTGGCCCTGTGTGTTGTCTGTTGTATTTTGTCGCGAGCTCGTCTGGGATATGCTACATTGAGATATCCATAATTAAAACTGTGGCAACAGATACAGCTATACAAGTGACACTCCAGTGGTTTGGGTTTAAAGGCTGAGCTTATCCAACAAGGAAAGAAACTAAAAAAAAAAAAACAAGAGAAAGAATGGTGTGTGTACAGAGACAATTCAATTCAAGTTTAGCATTACAAATTGCTGATGTGTTTGAATAGATAGAAAATATTGTTGTGAGCAAATATCAGAGTGAATATGCACATTAAATAACTTTTAAACAGATCCTAATTTGATGTGCTGTGTGTTCTATGTAAACAGTGCAGTCTGAGGCTTCCACTCCAAGTCCTTATGTTCAGCAGCTTCAGCTCAAGGGAATTCTCTGAAAGCCCCTTTATCTTAAATAGCCCCCATTTGAGTGACAGCAGACAAGCAAACAAAATTGTTTAAATGTACCACTTACACGAGCCGATTGCTTTCTTCTCTCTTATTTGTGCCAGAATAATAAAATCGACCCTTCGCGTAAACAGACGCCACATCATTATTTCATAAGTTTGCTGAGTTGAGCATAGTAAATTATGTACACTTTGCTTTCTTGTGGAAGAAAGGCCATTCCCTCTACATTAGCGTATAAGCTGCCTAGATGAGGGTAATGTCTATATACCATATGCTGTGAAATGTATCAAACCTGCGAAGAGCCCTAAGCATGAAAGAAGGCTCAATTTAGCCACCTGAGTTCACTAAAATAATAGTGGAAAGTGTAAATCTATGGATATATTCTGCATGGGGTCTTGTTATCTTTAGTATGTATATCAGTATATATATAAAAGCACTGTATAAATGCAGTCCATTATCTTTAATTGCTCATATTCTCTATTCACCAGTGCAGCTCCCTTTGCAAAGTGTTTCTGGTTTTGATTAGCACGATACTGAGCTGGTGGAAGAAGCCTTTTTCCTCTTTGGCTTGATGTCAAACTAATAATGTTGGCTTTTCTCGTCCCCTTTTGGCTCCTTGACTATCTTTTAAGGTCCATGATTGACTGACTAGCCTTAACTCTCCTCATTAGCAGTTGCTCTCCTCCTGCTATGTTGGCTCTGCAGGGTACCTCTGCCTTTAGTGGTTTCCAGTGTCTCTCTGTCTGCACGTGGAGGAGTATTGGAGAGCTGGGGGCTTCAGGGTGACAGATGGAGGCTGCTTTGTGACCCCTAGAGATTGGCAAGCTCTTCTGTCCCCTCCTGATTGAGTGTCTAAGTACCGGTCGCTCTCCTCGCGTCAAACAATCTTGCTTTATGTTATCTCAAGCCGCTCCCTCTTGGCCCACTGGCTGTGATGGCAGTGTCAGATCCTGACAGCAGTTGTCATCTGCAGCTAGCACTGATGCCATTGAGGCTTGATGAATGGCACTTTTATGAAAGCAGTCAAAACCGCACAGGCACAGGTTTGGATATGAATAAGCGTATTAGGATTTAGACAGAAGAGGTAAATCAAATCTGCAAATAATCCCTGATTTGTTTTAGTAACAGATGAGTTGGGTTTACTCCAGACGACAATAGAATAATAGTCAGAAACGTTAAAACTGTCAAGAAAGTTTTTCTCTGTGTTGGAAAACTGACTCATTTTAATTAACGCATGTACACTGAACACATCACTCATGATTTCTGATCTTAAAACTGAGTATTTATTTTCTTTGCTGAAGCCAACAAAGAACCTAGAAGATGCTGCCAGAATGGGCAGGCAGAACCAGCTGAACTGGCCACAGACAAAAGGCACTGAACTGCTCTCCTCATGAGGCACAGCTGACTGGAGTGGAGGCAGGCCTTAGTGCCACTCAGACTCAGCAAGCAGGGTCTGGAACAAAGAGGTACACACACACACACAAACACACATGTATGTGTGTATATATATATATACAAGGGACAAAGCACAGAACATTGGGATTTTATTTCATTTTTTCATACAGACATACTAGTTAGTTAGATGGGCACAATAACAAGACTGTGTATGTTTACGATCGAACCTATGCTCACTGAATGTATGACACTTCAAGTGTGTTCAAGCATAAGCATCTGCAGATTTGGCCAGTCAAGAAAATCTTTCTGTCTCCGCATGGTTTAGTGTTATTTTGCTGCTACAACTGATAAAGTATAAAAAGGATGATGCCGCTTCTGAACCTGAAAACTCTCAAACACCTTTAGAGCTGAAAGTCACACTTTAACCTCACAGTCGTTGTTTCCTTTCACATCCTGTTTTTTTTCCTTTTCGCCAGTGTGCTGGAGTAGAGAGCCAGAACAATGAATAACATATCACCGTCCTAATACTTTCTGACAGCACTGCATATTTATTTTTATGTAGTGCGACACGTTTACCTCTGATTTTGTGTAGCTTTTGAAGAAGAAATCTGGTATGTACTGCTGAGGTGCTAGTTTTCAGCTCCTGAACACACTGTCATTGAAGTGGGAGAGTGTCTGGTCTATTCAGGATTGAGAGGTACCCGGAGATGGAGTGCTCCGATTGGCACTGAAGAGCAAGCCAGTCATCTAAAACACTGAATGTGCTGCATCCTGTGTGTCTGTTCCTCCTGTTTATTACTCACTAAATACATTATTCACAGGACTGAAACAATTTTAGGGAGGAAAAACTGTCCAACAGCAGTTGTATCTGACTCTGCCAGCTTGTTTGTCACTCTCCGTCTGGAGGTACCAACTCCTCACTATGACATTTTCCAAAGGAGCACTCACAGGGAGGGATAGGTAGAGAGTGAGTTCAGTAGTACCCCGGACTCTCTTTTTTCCTCAAACAATATTAAAGTATCTCCATCTCCATCTCCTGCCTTTCAACCAACAGGCAATTATCTGGCGCTGTGTAATTGGCAGCAGGGGAAGGGGATAAAAAAAAAGAAAAAGAAAATGAAATCAATATTCACATATGAGTTTCTCAGCCTATTTCAAAATAGCTTTGACTGATGCAGAAATGCCCTCTCTATGCACACAGAGGTATACGGGGTTGGATTTAAATGGATCTGCAGCCTCTTTTTTTCTTTTCTTTTTTTTTTTTTTCTTTTTTTCACTTGTTTGATTTTTCAACTGCACTTGCTTTTAGTTTCATAAAAAATCTTTAAGCAGATGTCAAGGGCATACAAAGCACACACTGAAAATGCCAAACTCAGCTATTTCATCTGAGATAGCAGAATAAATAAGCCAACAAAATAATGTTTTAAAATATTCAAGTATACAGCGATAGGTGTATCATTTTCAAATAAAACTCCATTTTCAAAAAAGGATACACATTACAATCATCCCACTCTTTTTTGAAGACTAAAAGACATTTAATTTTCTCTTTTTTTTATTTTTTACATGCCTCCATTGCAGCACACTGTGCCCTCCTCTCTGTTTTGATGTCTGGTAGCAGGACCTTTCCATGGGAAGGATGAGGCTGTATCTTGGAAGAAAGTCTATAAACACTATTTCATATTCACTCTGCTGTTTTTCTCTGACTGCATGTGGAAATATCAAGGGAATACATAGACAACACATTCAAAAACCGTCCTTGCTCTTTTGTACTCAAAAGATCCTATTGCATCGGTCTGTTGAATATTTGAGATTTTTTCATATTATATGATAGATAGATAGATGGATAGATAGATAGATGGATGGATGGATAGATGGATAGATAGATAGATGGTCATAAGCACAACTTGTGGCTCATCAGACCTTAGAACCTCCCACTGCCATCTGGCAAACACAAGCCCAGATGTCATGTGAGTTTCCTTTGACAGCCAACATTTGCTGTACACAGAGCGTCTCCTCTCAGCCATGGAGCCCTGTCTGCTTCAGTCACATTTACAGTTGGAACTGTATTATATCCATTTCTTTTTGATGGCCTTCGTTCCATATCACTTGAATTTTTTCTTGTATTCTGTTCTCTGTGGGTACTCATCAGTAACCTGCAGTAGTCGTGGTTCCAAAAATCCTTTGTTGTAGTTTTTCATTAACAAGATTTTACATCCACTGAAAACAAATGTTGTAAATACAAGTGATCGACAGTGATCAGTGAGACCTTGCCACTATCTATCGTTATTCCACACCCTCCAAGCACAGAAAACACAACAACAACCAAGTCCATAGAGTTTGACAGAAATATACAAAACAACCAGGACTTTAAAGCATGTCTGTGAATGACACAAAATTAGAACACAACAGCCACAAGAAAAAAAAAAAAAAAAAAAAGTAGGAAAAAAAAAAAAACAGGCTGAGAGGCAGTAAGACCGGCAGTCCCCATGCCAGAAGCCTCTCCCTTCTGATACTGGCATCAGAGCTTTTAGGCACTTCATTCCCAGGCCAGGAGCACTTCATGTGGCCTGATCAGGAAGCACCTGGGCGGAGCTACAGAGAGGACAGGGGAGGAAAAGGACAAACAGAGCACCAGGAACACTATTATGTTAATATTTATTATATTATATATATTATGTATATAATATATCATCTTTTGCTATTTTACCCATTGCTATGCACCCTGTTTAAGAAAACCAATAAGAGCCACAGTTGTAGTTTTAAAAGTTTTCACTGAAAACAAACTCCAGATACAGATAGTTTAGCTGTGGGATTTTGGACTTTATAAAACTTTTACCAGTCAGTCCAGTTCGATGTCTGCAGGCAAACTGACATCAAAGGACAGTGGGCCACTACCTTTCTCGTCCACCTGTTGGATTGTATAGGAAAATATGATCTACAGTTTCCCCAAGCTATTCTAAGTGATCAATTTATCCACAGTCCCAAGTCCTGGGTGATCATTCAGCAACCCCATCTCCGCCACTGATTACACCAGCTTCACTGAAGTGTTTCAGGTAGCACCATTGTGAGACTCTGAGGAAATAGTGAGTCTGTTTACCTGCACACAGTATTGTGGATATTGACTTATATCCCAGTGAAGGTTTTATTTGAAATAGGATGTTTATAGGCTGTTTGTGGCCAGTTTGGAGCAAGAACCCTGACTAGAGAATAGTGCCTGAGGAAGTAGTATTTGAGTAAGTATACACATACACAACACTTCAATGTCCATGGATCAGTTTACTAAGAATGTCTCTTTGGCCATTCCTTCATATACTAAATATTTTACTGTCTCATTACATTCGTAAATCATTCGACATGTAAAAAAGATCACAAAGCAGTGAACAACAGCTTTCAGTTATGATCTGATTATCCATATTTAAATAGTCTTCTGTTAAACTTAGCCATTGTAGTCGGTACTTGAAGAATTCAAATCAAAATACCAGTGCAGACACAGATGGGCATGCATACACAATTCACAGATACAGATGAGTCCCCTTTAAAGTCATTTTAAAAATTGCAGCGTGGCAGTTAACAGCAACAAACACAATATTTGCCAAGGTGACTCATCAGGCGGTGGCTATTTGAACAGGAACTGAAGAGGATGACTGCTAGACTGTGGAAGTCACACCACTTTTTTCAAGTTTCCGTCCACCTCCTCCAAGGGACAAACATCATCAGAAGCAATCTCAAACGATATATATTTACAGAAAAAAAAAGCACACAACATGTGCAGTAGTTAAGATTCAGCCATATTAGTTAGTGACAAAAACAACCTTTAAGATGCCTCACATTGTTGGGATATTTATAGCTTATCCCGGTTACTGAAAATGGGATGTGACATTTACGTGCAGCATCCCATGAATATTATACTTGAGATTGAAATATTAAGGGAATAGTAGCGTGCATGTAAACACGTTCTCTGCCAGGATCATACGTAAGCAGGTGAATTAATCAGTCACAAGCGCCACTTTCAGCATCTGCAAACATCAAGCAGTTGCATATTCAACTGGCAATCCTCTTTCACTATCCTTGCAATCTTTGGTTTTGCAATGATGCCTAAATATTATGCAAACATGTCATGATGGATGCAATGATGTATAGGAATAGTCCTTCCCTGTGTTTGACACTAATTACTTAATATCCAAATGAGTGTGTAGTGTTTTATTGCAGAGTAGTTTACATGTATCTACTGAGACTGCTTGACTTGCATCTCTAATGTCAAAATGACAAACAGACTAAAACATTATTACCATTATGACCATACCTCATAGTACAAATAAAGTGCATAAATTTGTTGTTAATCAGTGTCAAGTTTTTGGATTGACATTGTGCATTAAAATCAGATCAGGCAACCCAATCGTTTTTCTTTAAATGCTGATGTAAATTTTGTCCAATGACAAAAAAACAGTAATGCATGGTCCAGCTGGAGCTGATAAGTGAAAGTAGGGAATTTTGCTACAGTGAAGTTGAGTTATTAGCTGATTAATCGGTCCGTCTCATAATTTGTTTTAATGGCAAATGAACAACAGAGGACTAATAAACACTGCTCACAAGAAAAATGCTTAATGAATGGCAGTTGGTGGTGTATTTTCACTTCATTCTGAAAAGTGTGCTTTAAATCTGCTTTGCTTGCTTTGCTTTTAATACTTTTTCTGTGTCTCTGTCCATGGTGCTGAGGTCCACATGAAGAATGACTTTGGCATACAGGATTTCACACTGTATGTACAGCACATACATAGAGTTGCATCCTATTGTAAATGTCTGATAGTATTGTTCACTGCGAGGCACATAACTCATACTTATCGGACTTGACAGCTGTGGATTGAAATCTACTGTCTCACTGGGAAAACTAATGTCTGATATGGTGTAACGTCTGCATTAACTATATTTCTCAAAATAAACAGCTTTAGAGTTGAGTCAACAAAGTTTAGTCAGCTAAAGTTGTCAGACTATATTCAAACATGAGTTGTTGTCTGTATGCAGTTCAGCATCCTGGCTCTCCAATGACAGGTCACTGTCACTTTAATTACAACAGATGCTTTGCTTTTCCTCCACTTGCACATTTTAAGACAAGTAAAGAGGAAGTAAAAAAAAAAAGGAGAGATAAATGAAGAAAGAGAGACTATCCCCTGCTGCTCATTGGTTCTCTATGTCTTCCTTGGTCCAGGAGGAGCTCTGTCACATTTATGCCTAAGAAGACAAGTGCTCCCGCAGCTCCCTCTCCTGGGTTTTCAACCCCGTCCCTCTCTTTGAAGATCTTTTTTTTTTTTTTGCAGCATCTGCTTTTTTCTCCTTCCCCCAGCCCACTGCTACATCGCCTCCCTGCCTTTTTTCACACTTTGATTGCATGTATCTCTCATCGGAGTCCTCTGGCTAATTGCATCATTCTAATGGTCTTTTTCATGATCATACTCTGTGGTAAGTTGACGTTTCATGCGGCTTATTAATTAGAATTAGCGAGAATAGGACAGAAAAGTGAAGAGAAAGTGCTGATCAGTAGTTTGAGTGTAGAAATTGCAATTGTCTTGGTTCAGGGTGTTGGGATTGCGAAGGGATCAGGAAATGAGGCTGTGATCCAAAAAGTTTACATCATTACTGGCTAACCCCATTATTTTAATCCCATAGCACCCCCAGTATAAATAACCACTCGTTTTCTCTTCATACCAGTAAACAGCCAAGTGTAGTAGTGCTCTAATGTCTATTGACATATTATTTCACTTGGCTTCAGCCATTATCAGCAGCATCCACACAGCAACAGGACTTGGCCTGCTAGTGGAGAGAGTAGGTGTCTCCATCCTCATCTTCTCTTGGCACACACATACTGTACATACACACACTCACACACACACGCCCACACACACATACACAGTGGTGGCAGTGAGGATGTTGGAAGTCTCCTCCTTTAGCTGGAGGGCTTACCTCTCTCTCTCTCTCTCTCTCTCTCTCTCTCTCTCTCTCTGTCTCCCTCTCCCTCTCTCTCTCCCCTCTCTATCTCACACACCCCCCCCTGCCTCTCACTCTCTCTCTGTCTCCCTCTCTCCTTTCACTCTCAGTCACTCCGAGATGCTGCCACGTCAGTGCAATTTAACAGTTCTTTGATCCATGTCCTGAGAGTGAATGGCAACAAATTAAGCAAATTATCTGAACCACCCACGGGCCTAAGGCAAAGAGAGAGGTGGAGGGAGGAGGGACCGGGGGATGCTACAGTTGTTAAAAGGAGGGTCGAGTGTGACTGCCAGAGCCGTGAAGGAGGACGGGAAAAAAAAAGAACGCTCTGTATATAAATGTATGGGATAACCGAGGAATGACCTGAATCAGGGGAGATGTGTTCTGCCTCAGTGGTCTCCACCTGTTCTCAGTGAGAGCCTGGTTCCACCGTAGTTGGTGGAGGGCCGGCTGAGCTATTTACTTTGACTTTGGCAGCTGAATGAATGCAGGATTTTTGTGAACAGTATCAAAAAACACCATCACCACTACGTCTTATCTTTTGGAAGAAATCAATTGGGTGTGAAAGGAATTCTCGTCTCTCCTCCTTTTCTTTTCATTGACTGTTTACTGTTTATTCCCTGATGTCTCTCTGTTTTTTGATATATTGTTATTGTAGTCCTGTCGGGATGTTATGAGTGCCTTCTAGGAAAAAAAAAAAAAAAAAAAAAGCAGAGGAAGATTCAATTGCACTGTTTTAAAGTGTTGAGTGAATGACAATGGGCCTACTGTAGCAATACTGCTAAAATTCCTCACTCTTACATTGACCCTAACAAGTTCATTCAAAACTGACAGGTTTAATATTTTGAATTGTGATCGACCTAAATATATGCACATGCTTGAGCAACATCATTCACATTCAGCCACTGGTCTCATGCTATTCTGCTGATTAACAGAACTATGGCAATGCTCCAGCAAAAGCAGGGAAGAAGAACGCTGACGAGTAAACAATGCAGCCTTTAAACCACGTTTTAAAAAGCTTTGCAAATGTTTTATGAGGGAGGGAATTGACTCAACACTTTTGTTAGACCTCAGGAATGCATACAATATGTTTTGGTGAGTAACACTGAATGTGGACATAACGTTTGTTCACAAACATGAAAATTGCACAGGACACATTTGAACTGGCAAATAACCTTTAAATTTACAATCTGCAGCAGTGGCAGCTTTGATGTGGATGTCTAGACAACACGTCCACTATCACTGATGTACAACTGACGTTCAACAGTCAAATGTGTTACTGCTGATTATCATTCGTGAAAAGTTTGAAATATATCACTTCCTGTGCGGATCTGTTTTATTATATTTAGAGTTTATTGGCATTTTTAACTCCTGAACTGCTCATGCATACTATGAGAAGGTTTAGGTTTTATGATCTCACAAATCAAGTACATGAGCAATTTATCAATAATCCAGTACAATGGATAATAAATTGAAATTAATGTGTTTTTTTTTCATGATTAGTCTTAGTTCACTCCTTGTTAATAATCCATTGAGTGACCAGCTAAATAGTTTGGAGTTGATGAAGCATTAGTCAATTAATGTTTTTGTGAAGGGGCACCGCACACTGCTCCAAATTCATTGATCTGACAATTTTCTTCTTTATTTTTCTTTTTTTGGCCTTGGGTAGGTAGAGCTTCCAGATAACAATAAATAAATAAAAGTAATTAAAAAAGAAACAGTTTTACAAAAATACCCTGGACCCCATCAGCTGAGGTCAAGGATGGTCTTCCCAGTGTAGGTGTGGACAAATTGTCATTTTGGAGAAGGTTCTGCTGCATCTTCTGCCTTGAAACTTGCCATCTGCTTACTGAAACTGTGCTGCAACAGTTACAAACTTGCTATGTTGCTTGCAACTTCTCCTTGCCGGGTAAAATAATAAAGGTGATGTAAATCCAAGCCAATTTTTCATCGACCAAAAATCCTTCTTTCCAAAGGAGGCAGAGTGCGCCCTGCGAGATGTCAATCATTTTCTGCCATTACCTCTCTTCCAGTGCTCCCACTCCTAAAATAACTCTGCTCCATAACATTCACCATTCTAGCCATCATGATAATGTCGCTCTCAGCATTCAAATCTCAGAGAGCCTCCTGCACCACATCTCTTTACTCAGTCATCAGAATTTAAGACGTTGTCCTCATCCTCAGTGTCCTCTGTTCGGTTTCTCAAGTTAGCAGGGAAGAACTGGGCAGACTGGAGCCCTGGCTTCCCTATTCATAATGTAATTTCACAGCTCATTATAGTCCAAGGACCATTCCCTTCAGATGGTGTCAGCAGTGGTACTAGATATGCATTACCTGGCAGATCTGGGTCATACAGTATTTGGAAATCACTCTTAGCTCCTCCCTGTCATCTGTCCAATTGTTAACACAATGATAGAAAAATAAAAAAGTTAAAAATGAAAAGACGATTTATTGTATTTTGCTGCGGTTGTCTTGGTGTGTAGCCCATCTGGTGCTTGATGTAGGGTTAAAAAAAAAAAAAAAAGATTGTATGGATCGAGGTGTTTAATATAGACAGCAGCTTTACTCTCTTCCTGCCTATTGATATACAAAGCATTTTGTTTTGGTCTAAAAGTAAATCTGACAACCCACAATGGTAAACTAATTAATGCTTAATGCCTCACATTATTGTAATGAACCTTAATGAAGTATTTTCCCAGAGCCATTAAGATAAAGATCATAATGGATTCAGTTCACAGGTGTACTAACATTTATCTTCAAATCAATGGATTCCCACTGCCTGAGCTGTAATTAGACTGCCAGACTCTGATAAGGGTCATGCCAAACTTGCGCTGTGTGTGCTCAGTAAATGTGTGTGAGTATGTGTATGTGTGTGTGTGTGCGCATACCTGTACATCCACTGCTACCTCAGCTGTACTGCCATGCAGCAGAGGTGGCTTTGCAACAGGCTCGTTATAAATTATCCAATTAACCTTGCGAGACTGAGAGCAACTTTTGATTTTTGCTCAAGGTGCAATTGCTTTATTAGACTGCAGAACAACGGAAGGAGCATAACAGGTAGGCTGGTGTAATTTGGTGGGTTGATATGTCAGCAGCTAGTGTACAGTACCTTAAGACTAGCGCCTTCTCTTTTTCTTAGTGTGCTGTGCTTCAGGAAAAAAAACAAAAACAAAAAAAAAACAACAACCTGCGAATGAGTAATGAAAGCCTGCTTGATCTATTGATCTGGTGCACGAAGCTATTATGCACTAAAAACACATGGCTGCATCATGCCAAGGTTCTGCTAATAGGCTCCTTTACAGAGCTGTTTAAAAAAGCATGGGTCAGAGATTGGTGATAGAAAACACAAAACACAATGGACACAGAAAACCAGCACACTTTGAATACAAGTGAGTGCAAATTATGTTTATTGTTTACAGTTTGGTTCGATAACGTGCTATTTGACAAACAGTGAAACCTAATAAACAATTCTAAAGCTTTTACAGGCCAGATACCCTTCAGAATATACTGAAGAGCAGCAAGTTTGTGTACATTTTTAAAACTCATCAGGATAGATCAGAGGAACACGCTCAGTGGCCATTTAAAAATATTCATACTGGAAGCACACTGGAGGCTTCTTTTTAGAAATGAAATGATGGGAAAGTCTGTCTGGCAGGTTTGATCTTTTAAGGGGCAATTTATTTGAAAGCAAACACCTAATAGAAATGCCAGATGCAGAAATGAGGCCCCAGATTAGTTTGGCTAGAGGATCATAACAGCAGTGCTCGTATTAACTGCCCAGGAAATTACACACATAATGTCACTAAATGATTAGAAATAAATAAAAGATGCCAAATCAGGTGGGTTTAATTAAACAAACATCCACGAGGTAAAATACACATGGAGATTTGAATTGGACAGCTTGTTATGGTGATGCGGTGTCATGATGGCAACATTGCATGTTTTCATCTTAGAAAACAAACAACACTCTAAATGCACCAACTGTAGGTCATGTTGTAGATATGAGAAATGAAGGATTGTAGAGGGCTGAGGGGGCGTGGGGGTGTTCTGTATTTCTTCTTTTTTTTTATTATTTGCAAGGTTCTGCAGTACAAATCACTGGCCACAGACAGAAAACACTTTAACAACACCTTTTACCTCAGTACAATAAAGACACTGAACTCCTCACGTTAATCTCCCAACTCACACAGCACCTGCTGCACCCCCCACAGAAAACTCATAGTTTCCCTTCGCTGCAGTGCTCATTCTGTGGTGCCGCTGTGAGTACCTGTGATACATCGTGATATTCTGTATGATATATATTGTGGCTGTGTGGTGTGTCTGTTGCATTTTGGGCATAGTAGTGTACTATTGTGTGTATTGTATGAGATGCAATACACTCCTCACACTTCCCTTATACACTTCTGGTGCTAACGCTAGGCTGTTCTGTGCTCTAACAAGAGGGGCTGTGAGGTCATTAAATTCAACTCAAGTGAATTATTATTATTATTATTTTTATTGTTATTATTGTTACCAAATTAATTTCCATCATTTTTGCTTTGTTTTGTCACCATAAATGTGTGGTAACTAGATAAAGTGAAAAAAAAGCGGAGTTGTGAATATTATTATTATCTGTTTACAATGCCAACATTCAGTAAAGTAGGTGATCCCAGTTTATTTTGTGATATCTAACTACTGTATTTGCCTACATAATGCGGGCATTGAGGGTGAGATAAAATTGTGTCGTGAAAGTGGACCTCAAAACATTTTCTGATGAGTTATTTATCTCTTCTTGAGTTCATAAACTTCCAGCGGGTACAAACCAGGCACAGAAAATAATCCCCAAGTCTTCCTTGTAGTCGTGTCACCACAGGCAAACTAAGAGCTCATTGAAGTGAGAAGAAAAACAGAATCTGAAAAATCAAATTCCACATAGCTTTGAAGGAGCAGCAGTACCACTTCACTGAGTTGAATTTTCAAGAGGCTTAATAAAGCAGCAGTGTTCAGTCAGAAGTGAATTAGAAAGTATCAGTACATGCATCAGTTAGTGATCAAAGTACTTAAATGAGTTTTAAACCATTACAGTAATTTGTTTTTGTTGGGGGGGGGGGGGCAAATTCAAACCTTCCATGCTCCCCACTTCACTTGTTCTCGTTGAGACCTAGTCGAGCATTATGGGGAAGGCAGTAATTACATGCACCCATAATGAAGCCGTTGTAAAATATTCATGGAATTCATCTTTGGAACTGCTGTTGTACTGTGCTGCAAATCCTCCCTTTCCACACAGGGTTAACCGGTGCTGTTTTGTCCGGTGACTGACAATGGCCACAGGTACAGCTGCTTCATGCCTGTGAGCAAGTTTTTGAGTCACAAAGCATTTCTAATTGGTCATGACAGGAGCTTCTGGTTGCCAGATTTGATCTATACAGCCCCTGGAATATTGTTCAGCATCACCCCACAGTGTGCCTCTAAAAAATACATTATTTGAGACCTAGTGGAAGTCTCAACCAGAGGCAACCATGACCCTAATAACAACTGGCTAGACAAACAAAACAATAAATAAATAAATAATAATAAATACATGAAAGAATAAATACACTAACACATAAAAACTGTAAATTCCTTTGATCTGTTGCCTAGATGAAGCTTAACTCTGCACATTGTACTTTTTGTCATCTTTGTGCCTTATCTTTGGGACTAAACTCCCGCCCTGAACAGCATATCTAATTAATGAAGTACTTAGTGAGAATAAAAGAGAATCGTTTCTTTTTCACCAGGTCCTAGGTATCAACACATATGCTTAGTAAATGATTCACAAGCCACTCCATTAAATGTAAGGTCATTCCCAAACAAACTTATTTTAACTTTTACAAAGAAACCTCAAGTAGTCTTTTTTTTTTTTTTTAAGTTGAAGAACTCAGGTCAATGGTGGTTTGATTATAGTCTGTTTCCACCGAATGCTGCTGTGTTGTATTCAAGGCATTTCAATTGTTGTATTTCTGGTCAAAAGTAAATGACCATATTTTTTCTTATGTGACATCTTGAAACCATTAAACCAAATTAATCATATTTGTTATTTATTGTTATTTGACATTATATTTGAAATGATGATCTTCAGTCTTGTGGTATATTTTAACCAATAAATAGAAACTGTTCCAAACTTCATCATCATTTTTTCACCATTTTGCAATCTGTATGCTACGTTATTCACAGTCTATGGTGTTCATTGGCATGAGTTGCAAAAGTTATATATTGGTCATTTTTGAGTAAAACTGTGTACTTGCATGCTCCTTGTTGAACCTGCTCTTTAACCTGAAAGAACAACATTTATTGAGTAGTTATATCAGCCGTATGATGCCACAGAACTGAACTGGACTTTTTACCCTCAAGTATAGGATTGCATGCAATAATCAACAAAATCCTTAATCCTGGTTACAGTTGTGTCTTTCAGACATGTAGAAAAAAAAATCAATATCAAGCCCATCTATTTTTAGCATAGTCATAGTCTTACATTTTTACACTGACCAACTCAGAAACACATAGACACCAAACTCCTCTTGAAATCTACTGCTGCCAGACTGAATTGTGATTAGATCAAAACGCACTGAACATGTTACTGCTGGACCTGGTTTATTACTGAGAGACGGTTAATTACTTGCAGATTAATGTCCACTATGAGCTACCGTAAAGACATCAATATGAACAGGATCAGCTATACCAGTGGATATCTGGTCTTGTATGTAATAATTTGAAGAAAAATGCCCAAATTGTACTAAATTTGATTCAATAATAACATCACTACTGAGTTAATGTCAAATCTATTATTTAAATTCTGATCTCATCCTCACTAATTCTAATATCAAGGGTTAGAGCATTTGATGCATAACAATACATTGTGACATCTGGCCTCTCTTTAATTAGTCCTCACAGGCTATTACCATGTAAAAACCGAATTCTAGACATCGACGTTTGAACATGGAAATGTGACATTAGATGGCGGAAAAGGTGGCATTTGGAGCAGACTCAACCTGAATAGGAAGTTGGTTCATTAGGAAAGTCAAAGGAGAGCTCAGTGCGAGACAGGCTTTTTGGGGGAATAAAATCAGCTTAGATAATGTAATGTCAGAGAATCCCTATCATTAGTGGAGATGTGGTGATTTCCTGTCTAGGCTTTACTTTTCACCACAGTTTGAGTGACAGAAACAGTGTTACAATGTGACAAAAATTGTGTTCAGTGACAGAGACCTGAGTTCATAGAGTTGAAGATGGAAGTATTTTCCACAGAACTCCTCATAGGAGTTTCAAGGGGCAGAAGTATAACTCTATCTTTAATTAAAATGTTGGACATTTTATTTGATATTGACTTGTGAGGCAGGTTAAGGTGAGGTTGAGTGTAATATATGTATATGCTGTGTATATATATATATATATATATATATATATGTGTGTGTGTGTATGTGGTATATGTAACCTGAGAAAACAGATTAAGAAATTCCAAACAGTTTGCCTGATGCAAGCAGTTTGCTTCCTGCAGGCTCTTAAGCAGCACCGTGCATACCCAAAGCAGAGTCGGGGAAAAAGCCTCTTCCAATTCCCAGGGTGCAAAGAGATGGAGCAAGGGGAGTTTTCTAAATGATGAACTCTTACAAATTGATGACTAGTGAAGATCACTGACAACTTCAAAGCTGTGTGGATCCAGGTCACCTGCAAGACGGTTTACGTAGACTATTAATGTAGCCTGATTAAAGAGAAACCTGCATTGATCCACATCCACCCAGTCAGGCATTCCCCACTAGTTAATTATTAAGGAGAATATCTCTTAGAAACAAAACCAGCCAATCAACCACTGAGCGTTAACTCACTGCTCCTCCAGCAGATATTATGAACTAAAATAATTAGACATGATTTTTGTTTTCCAAATTCACAAAGACGAGGGAATCTTCCCAAGGTCCCTGGTTTCTTATTTTGCTTAGTTGATGCAAATATATTTGTCTGTTGTGACGCTTGTCTGGCTCTGAATGTCCCATGATCCATCGAGTAAGCAGTGGACCAAGAGGCATGTAGTTTTTCCTCTCATCTCGCTTTGCGACAAGCCTTTGTACTTGTACCATCGACATTCTTCGGCTGATACCCAGCAGGAGGAGTTGTCATCATGGTGAAGTAGCGTAAAAGTGCAGCAGTGCAATTAGCATGACAAGATGCTTCATTCCCCTCGCCTTATAGAGTAGTCAGTCTAAGTATGACAGAAATTTTAAGAGTGGTTTCCCCTTCATCTGTTTCTTCCACCAACACTCCAGTTCATTTAAAATCAGCATGCCAGTGTGTTGTAGTGTATTCATGCGCCAGAAAATGGGTAAAAATATATGCAGAACAGAGTGAGATGATGTTTGATTTATGTGTTTTCTTGTGATACGGTACAGCAGCGTTTTCTCATGGGTGTCATTGTCACAGCCGCTCTTTTGATTTTGTGATTGACATTGCTGAAGTGATAGCTGTCACCAAAATCATCTGTGTGTCTCTCAAATATATGTACAAATTGGTCTGCTTATATACAGTACATTCTACTGCTTTAGCTGCGTTTGTTAAGAATTTACACTTAATTCTAAAAAAGTGAGAAAATAAAACGTTATAAGGTTTGATTAAGGTTTTGTTGACTTGTGAAAGATTTTGTTAACGATGAAGTCAAGATTTTGTTTTCCAGAGTTATGAATCCAGAGCTCTGCAGGCCATAATGATCAATTTACCCTGCTGTCACTGATATTAGGTTAAAGCAATCGTTCAGCATTTTGGGAAATACACTTATTTGCTTTCTTGTGGAAATGTGAAGTGTTATCGGTATGCTAAATATACACCAGCCACCACCCCTTAAACTCACTAATACCCTTTTTACTCCGAAATTAGCAGGTCTAAGTGGATTTTTCAAATCTGGATAAACACGCCAAAAAAATTGTTTGACTCCTTTTGCACTGCCAGGCGAGTTTGCCTCTCTGTTCAGAGAGGACACACAACTGCAGGGAGTAATTTCATCACATGCAGTTACAGAGAGCACACACACACACACAGATGCAGAAGCATGGGAGAAAGAGTGAGCTGCTAGCTGGTGTGCAGACTGGTAAAACAGATCTGTTGCATCTCATCCCCGGGTTGGTGCTCCTTTAAGTGTTGGAGCCTCTGTGTGAGACGCTTCGTTCTGTGATTGTGCGTTTTTTAAAACTTGGGGCCTGCAGCTCACTCTTTTATCCCTCAGTTCGGTGTAGCTGCTGTGCTTCTGGTGTAACAGGTATCATGTCTGTCTGTTTTGAGCCAGAGCAGATAAATACCTGCAACTACAGCAAAGTTATTTGACCCAGAAGTGAATGCTGATTTTTCCATTGCAGACAAACGCCCAATATTAGCGGGTCTTGGCTTGTTTTTTGACCAGTGTAAAAGGGGCTTAAATAACACTTTATATCTCATTTGTTTGACCTATAGGAAAAAATGAAGACTTACCAAGAGTCCAGGAATATACTGCTACCTCCTTGCTGCTACTTGTTTTGTTATCATTGGACAGAACCGGGCTATCTGTTTATCCGTGTCTCCATTCTTTGTGCTAAATTAAGCCGACCAGCTGCTGGCTCTAGCTTTACAGATGTGGCATCATGTTTTTCAGATAACTCTTGGGTGAGAGAGTGAATATTTTTGAATTGAATTATGAATTTATTTTTATTTATTTATTTATTTGTTTGTTTATTTTAATTTCAGTAACCCCCAAAATGATGAACTGTTCCTTTAAGGTTGTGGACAGCAGCATCATCCCCCATCCAATTCCGTAATTCAAAGACGCACAGTGATACACATACACATAGAGACTGAAACATACTGTAAGTTGTAGAGAGAGACGGGAGAGGGAGCGTTACAGTAGAGATGGCAGGCGTTCAGCTGGGTTGAGGACTGGGACACTGAGAACAAAGGCGGCCTCAGCACAGATTCTGCACTGGGACTTCAGACTGTAAAAGGGAAGGGATGGCTACTGTTTCCTTTTCCTCCATTACCCAGAGGTCTTAATTAGTTTAGGTTAATCATGCACTGCTATAATTGACTACTGTTGTTTCCCCTTTTCATCTATCATTTCACTGCCTGGAACCAACCTGTAGTGGGGCACCTCATTTCACGTAGCAACACTGACGCACCCCAATTCCCTAATATGATTGTTCTATAGCTCCCTTCCTTCCTCCCTGTCTCCTCTTTCTTTCTCTAATCTCTGTTTGCCACATTTCTCTTTGTTTCTCACACACTTAATTAATCACACGTACACACAATGTGCCAACACTGCTTTGTTTTTGCAATCTTTACAGTCGTGTTGTGTTCAGTTTTCAGCAGAAAAAGTTCAAATATGCATGCATGGCACACAACATGATACAGAGAGATTATTAATCAGGAAACAGTCCGCTCTAATCATGACTCACAACTGCTGCACAAAGTCAATGTGTTGATGCTTAATAGTCTCACATTAATTCTGGTACTTTTTTTGTTTTTTTTAGCACTTTGGCTATTTTATCCTAAAAAGCAAAGACATATTCATATACAAAATCAGCTAGAGTGCACTTGTAATCACAAGCTGCGTATGAAAAATGTTAATCAGAAATGATAATTGCATTCAGTTTTCAGGAGGTGTGCTCCTTCCTTGAGTTTAATTTAAGCTAATTGTAAAGCCGATGATTTTCAGGTTGTGTAGCTGTCATCGGCAACTTCAGAATATTTAACACTTGGCTGCTGGTTTTTAATATTTCCAGTGTTTTAGATGCAAAATTAAACTTAACCTGTGTACTGTGAATGGTGTGCATATCTAATGAAAATACTTGCTACTTGTATGCACGTTTCCTTCATTATTCACTATTATTCACAGAAAGAGAACATAGCAAAAATAGACATGGAATTAAGTGGATTTTTAAGAGCATTGCAACATGGAAAACAAGATACTGCATTGTTAGTTTTTTTGTTTTTTTGTTGCAGATGATTTATTACCAGGCTGATTTACACAGTTTTACACTGACAATAAAAAGGCAAAGGCGCATGGAGATAAACAAGACCAGGTCGGTCGAATATCTAATGGGAGAAAAAAGATGAAGTGTGTTTGCTCTTAGATTTCAAAATGTTTCCTCTCAGAGTAACCAAAGAGGGCATGGTTATTGGTGGCTTTACCTGGTACTTAATCTGAAAGGGGTCATAAAGCATTTGAATGGGTGACGGGTAACCTTTCAGGACCGTATAAAATATATTATATTCAGTTTTGTGGTGAGTGCTGCTCTTTGCAGGCAGTAGACTCTATAGTGTTTTGTAGTGATATAAAGTTATACAAATTATGATGATGCAGTATATTTCATCTCTACAAACTATGTAGAGTAACTGTTGTAACACATATTTATATTCATTATTGTGTCATTCATTATGATTTTATGTCATTCAGTTTTACCCCTGTTTATATATTCTTCTGCAGCAACCTATAGCAGCTATAACTATAACAACTCTTCCTACACTCATGGCTGTTACATAAAGTTACAAGCCTCAACATCGCTAATTTTATATTTCCTGTTATTTTCAAAAAATGCTTAAATGCATCCATATGTTTAGTGTACCTCACACCTGCACCAGCTGAACCTTGGGTCTGCGTCTTGATTGACGTGTTGACAGGCGATCACGCTCGACATGAAGCACGTGTAAAAGGCAAACACTGTAGAAGCTGTTAGATAGACATATTTTTTATAGCACACATGCTGCTTAAAAACTGACACTGATGCATGATGGAAACGGGTAAATACTGATAAAGATGACAAAACACAGCACTGCTGTCAGGGGCTTTGTCGTCTAATTAATTTCTTGTTATACTTCAGATTACGTCACTATATAGCAGCTTCTGTGTTTTAAGCTGTCTGAGGACAATGTGTATGACATATGACAGATGTAAATTGTTAATAGCTCTCTGTCATCGTGTAATTTTTGGAAATCATTTCAAGTCTTGTCTTTAAAAATCAAGGCAATGACAAATGTATCTTATTATCATTTTAAAGTCAGAGTAAGAATCAGGTGACTCATTACGCCCTGTCAAGACCCAAAAAACATTATTATTTCGAGTAAAATTTTCTTTGCCCGAAAAACAAAAACAAAAATCTCTTCAGCAGTTTCCATCCATTCAGAATGCTGCTGTTGGGGTCCCAACAAGAGAAACTAAAAATGTCATGTTCATTCTCATGTCTCTGCAGTTTTAGTGCGTCACAGAATTGCTCTGTGGTTTAGGCCCAAAATACATCACTGACCATATTAAGTCCTTTTGCCATTGTCTTTGACCGAATCTTGAAACGAATCATTATCCACCCTGCAATTATGAAACTAAATTTCATTTCATTGGTGAGAAGCACTTATTGGAAGTCTTTTTTATTACTTCATGACCATTTTTTATTTATACTTTATTTAATCAGGAAGTCACATTGAGTTCAAGATCACCTGAGTACAGAAAATAAAAGAAGACTAAACTCCATTGTATACACAAGCATAAGTGGACACATACTTGAAAACAATAATAGACATAAAGTCTGAGAGAGCAACCCTGTCTCCTACAAATCACCTTTAATTTCTTTCCAAGTTATGCTGAGGTGGCAATGTAATTCAACTGTAATGTTTTTTGTTTTTTTGTTTTTTTGTTGTTGTTGGTGGTGCTGTTGTTTTGAATGAATGATTATTATTAAAGGACAGCTGCAGAGTCATCAGGAGGTGGCTGGGGTGGATGGCGGCTGTCGCACAATTACCACACCAGAGTGTATGCATCCATAATCCCCTCTGTAGTTATGTTAAAACAAAAGCACTTTGCTTTTAAACCAGATCAGGATCTTTCCTTAACCTGCTGTGAGTGAGTAAACATAACCATAAAGTCACTACAAGTCTATATTGTACTACAAGATCGGATATTTTGGCGGAAAACAAACACATTGTCTATGAACTGATACTGATATGGTCAATATCAATGTATTTGTGACTTGTGGCAAAGTATGTAATTTAAACACATAACCTCATACCCTTAATGTATCCACTCAAGATTACATTTCCTGCAAAACATATTTGCTTTTGCAAAGGAGCTGTGTATAAATGTTTGTAGGAGACAGTCTTAGACAAGGAGCTAGACTGAGCTGTGTAGGACATTAAGAACAGAGCTCGACAGCAACTCTTTGCATTGTAAAACAAAAGGTTGCTTATCTTTTCCTTTCTCTCCATTTCCCCAAGGTCTCAGGTGAACGACTGGATGAATGAATGAGTTCACAAGAGTGTGACTTAGCACTAACTCATGTGAACATACCAAAGTCAGGAAGTGCCAGCCCTGTTGGGAAGCACAGGGGAGAGATAATGGCTACTGTCTGTGCACACAGCATATGCTAGACCATAAGTGTGTCTGTCAGTGCCTCATGCAGCTTCGGTCTACTCTAGGCTGAAGGACATAGATGAAAAAGCAGTGTTTACCAAATCTGTTTTGAGGAAAACAGTTTGAGGTTATTTTGATTAGAGAGATCAAAAACAAAATAGATGTGTGGTGTCATTAGAGAGGATCCTGGTGCAGCTGCAGGTAAAGTACATTTGTACAAAGAGACTTGATAGATGTTGGCAGGTTATCTTAGTGTCTATAAGTTAACAGAAAAATGAAACAGCTCTGCACTGGCTGATGTGGCCCCTCTGCTCTTGGTACCTGCACTTGTGTGAACAGCCTGCTGCTTTTCTTTTGGCATTCTCGAGGAAGAAAATTGAAATTATCACAGAGAAAACTCTGCACATCCTGGGCTCACCTAGAGCTGATATAAAATAAATAAAGGCATTTCACACCAACTGTGCAAAGCAAATGTGTTTGTTTTCTCTGTCACATTTTAATGGTCTCTGTCCCTCGAGGGAGAGTCCTGCTGTGCGAACCTGTTTCCTGATTGAGGCTCATCTTGGTGGGTTTTCATATTCCAGTTCAATAGTGCCCTCGGATTGTTAATGCCTAATTTTGGTGTGCCACTTTCTGTGTTTATTCAGGGCTAACAGCTCGTCTTGGATTGGATGACAAACCAAAGAGACAGGCTGACACTGGGCTGTCAGGGTGATGCCAAGCCATCTGCTCCTCTGGAGCTTCCAAGCGGGAGCGAGGTGGGCAGGAGTGGAGAAGAAAAAAGAGTAAGAAAACTAACACTAACCCCCGGAAACTCTCTTTTGCCTAACCCATAATTCCCAAGCTGATATCAAATGGCAAATCATAAAATTATCTTCGGAAATATGAGAGGGGTGGTTCACAGTTTTCAGTAGGAGGTTACTTGCGCTTCCAAGCAACCAAATTTCTACAGAGATTTTGTGTCACTCATGGAACCCTGAGGACAATCCCAGATGGCTGCACCTCAGCAGTCCTGAGTCATTTGGTATGGAGTGCATAAAGGTCACTTCACAAGAAGACGAAGAAGAAGAGGAACAAGTTGAACACAGAGAAGCACTGTATCACATTAAGCAATATTAATAACACTTAATAAAAACAGTAGCTGCAGTAATTATAGCATTGCAGTAAGTGTAAGGAGAGCTTAAAATTGCTAAAAGTACTTACACAGGAGAAAACTAAAGAATGAGCTCTGTCTGTTTAAAGTGATAACTAGAAGAAAAGGTCCAGGTTAAAATAGAACCTAAGTTCATAAAAAGCATACACCTTTTTTTTGTTTTGTGAAGAGTGTTGACGTGTATTGTGGGTGGAGCTGAACTAGTGACAGAAAGTGACAGCGGTATCAGGTGTCACTTTAAAACAATATACGAGGTATATGGATCAACTGGATGTATTCTCCAAACATTTGAATGGTTTGCCAGCAGAAGATAAAGTTAAAGAAGAGATTAAGTGAACAATGCCTGAGCAAAATCTGGACATTCTGGAACCATGGACACTTCCCCTTAAGTCACCCTCAGTGATTACTTTGTAACGCTAATGATATCATGTGATCTTAGCTTAGCTAATTTTGTAACTTTGCAAGTAAAGCAGATATAATATTACTATATTCCCCATTCATTCATTAAATGCTTACATATGTCCTGCCTGATGTCAAAGCCAAAGTGTCTATGAGCAATTCGGTTTGTTTACATGCTACTTCTGCTTAAATGCTAATGTCGCCAATGAAATAGCCTACTGAGAATGCCATCATTGTGGTTGTGGCTGTTATTAAGTTATCATCATTAACTACATCATTGATTTTGCCTTTGTGTGTGATAAACAGTGGAGATTTCATCAGTCCAGTCTGTCCATTTAATGGCTTATGAACATAAACGTCTGCGTTTAGCCCCAAAGGGCGTGTTCGGCAACGGTATATAAAGATCAATGTCGTCTTTTTTTATTTTCCAATTGTGACATCCGACAGCACAATAAACATACTTTTTTTTTCTTGCTATTCTGGGGATCTCACCTGTTTCACACTAGTTGTTTCCACTCTTCCTGCCACCACAATGCGATCAGAACAACTGATGTAACCATGAAGTCAACTCTAAATTGGGATATAGTTTTCCTTGAAGTGTCATACTCTAATTGACATACTGAATGTCTGCTTGTAAAACAAAACACTGAGCTGCCTGCTCACTCATTTTAAGTTGGTGCAGTTTTTCAAACATGGGGTGATGTTTTCAGGTAAAATGATCTTGATTGGGACAGTGCTGAGGTTTTCAACCATAGAAAAATATGTCAGGGCTCATACTGTCAACACTTTCAGTATCGTTCAGTCTTTTAATATACTTTCAGTCATTCTGGTGGAGATGAAAATTATGCTTAACAATAATAGTACTCGCACTTTCTGTTACTGTTATGTTTGCAGAGAAAACAACCGTACATCCTCACATCGCAAGTCACTAGACACAAACAAGTCTTGTTTAAGAACAGCAGTGCTGTTGTGATTCTATTTTTGGTTGCCTATTTGTTAATCTCTACAAAGACTTGCATTTTCATTTCCTTAATGTCCTGAAAGTCACAGTCACTGGTATGCAAAGCTAGGTATCAATTACCTCCATTGCACTCCTGCATCTCTCTTTCCTCTCAGTTCCTTGCCTCTAAGAAGGAACAAACAGTGACTTGCAGGCATCTGAAGTCCTGGTTCAGTGATGGAGTGGATGACAGGCAATAACAGGTATAAAACAAATGCGGCAGAGTAGAACAATAGCAAACGGGGAGCGCACAGAGAATTTGATGACTGGCTTACACAGAGGAACTTTTTCCATGGTTAAATATAATCATCCTCTGTTCTGCATGCACACTCAAGGGAAATTCCCCTGGGAGTTCATTTACATGAAACTTGGCAAATTTAGCAGCTTCTCAGATTCACTGCTGTGTTTTTGAGGTTAATACATCCCACTAAGTGCACTTGGGACTTATCTATTGGACCTGAGTGATTGCCATTCAAAAGTTTTCAGAAGGGAACTGAATATTGAGGTCATAACAATTTTACACATGTATTATATGACATTTACCTAATTTATATATTGAAAATCACAATTGAAAATTGGATACACAAGATCGTTGTCTGAGTCTTTATCTGTAAAGAGATTTTCTGAAAATGTCATTACATGTGTGAACATTTTGTTGCGCAGGATCAGCTGCACAAATGTACAATAAACATGTCAGGGAATAAATAACACATTGATCTGCGAGAAAATAAGTCTTGCTTGAGAGACACTGTTTCCCCTGAGCATGTTCATATATTATGGCTTTCAAACATGTCCCACTTATAACAGCTTCAATTAATACAAAAAAATAATAAACAGTTGTGACGGCAAGATTAAGAATGCCCCCAGTGAAACATGCTGCTGCTTATGGTTCCTGACAAGAGAAAATTGTATTTCATCTTTTGTATATTAACGGAGGCGTTAAACAAAAGAGATAAAACTTTCTGTATGAAGGGAACGACTAAAAAACACGTATACTGCACAGTGTTTAATTATGATCGGTATGTCACTACAAATCATCTACAAAGATCTAACATAAATTGTTCAAATTGTTAAATGAGTACAAGCCTCCTTTGGGTTGGATTATGCTTTTTTCCTTACTGTATGTTTTGTTCAGTTCATCAGCAGGTCATGTGACAGGGTATGTGAATTGCTGAATTGACTTAAAGGGCAGAAATGCTAGTAGTATGGGGGGATTGGTATTCCAACAAAATGTATATAATGTAGTATTGAAATTTTCCAATAAGGTTTTGTCTCTTACCCCTTCTTTCATAGTAATAATGTTTCTTAGAGGATGAATCCTACTGACTTTGGTGATCTCCTGACTTTTCCAGGCCACTGTGAATATCGATTGATTGTAGTTGACTTTGGAGCACATTATTATCATATTATTATTTAGAGCCAGTTTGTTGATTTATGACTAAATACCTGCTAAACTAATGTCATCCCTTTTGCGGTACCTTGTGTTAAGTGCTAATTAGAAAATTATTTATAATTGTGAACGTGGAAAACATTATAGCCTAGCTGCTCAACATCAGTGTGTTAGCAGGGTCATTGTGTCCATGCTGACATTAGCATTTAGCCCAAAGCCCCACTGTCTGTCAGAGCTGCTAGCATGTCTATGGACCGTTGGGTTGTATTTAATGACATAGAATCAAACACTCAAAAATCATCTAATGCAGCTTTAAAAAAATCTTTATGAAGTGATACATTTTGTACACAGACACACACACACACACACAAACACACACAGAAGGACATACGGACCCTTGTGAATCCACTTAACGGGCAGATAGCTTGTAGGGTCATTAAATTATTAGATATTGCTCTAGTAACATCACTTTGGTTGAATCAAAGCTGAATTGGTCAATTTCACTGCACATCATGGGAAGCAGAATTTAATGTGCAGAAAAGTCAAGGTGAACAGGAGGAAGTGTTCTCAAGTTAAGTGGAATCCAACTGTAGGTAAATGAGTGGTGGTGTGAAACGCAGTCTTTTTTATCTTCAGCTCCTCTTAATCTAGCATCTGTCCCTGAAGAGATTAAAACAATGGACTCAGTAATTGAGAAACTACAATCAAATGAGGGCAAAAGTTTGCCCTTTGAGGTATAATGATTTTACTCACTTCCACTCCCACAATTTCATGGAGCTAAATAATAAATTGAACATTCAGCAGCCTTTTGAAATGAATGTTTGAAAGCAGCAGTTGCTGTTTATGTACAGGCAAAGGAGTGTGCTCCACAGAACAAACTCTAAGAGGAGGAAAAATAATCTTGTCATTTTCTTGTTCAGTCTTCGATATTTTCTACAAACTGTCAACAAACTTAGCTGCAGTGACGTTATATTTTTCTCCAGAAACATTGTTTGTGCGTGGTATTATAGAACAGCATGGATCCAGGCAGTTTGTGCATTGTGTACTCATCCCTCTTTCTCTTTCTCTGTCTCACACACACACACGCACGCGCACACACACACACACACACAAACACACACGCACACACAACATAAATGCATCTAGATCCAACTTTGCTTTTAAGTCTTTTGGCTTGACACAAAGGGGATCCTTCCTTCCCAACACATCATCTGAAAAGAGAGAAAATCAAAAAGACACAAAGAGCCGTGTCACTATTCAATGGGGAGAAAACTCATTCTGTCACTGCTGCCATTCTGTGTGAGATTACAGTGGGGACCCATGGCCCATGTTGCCTTTGCATCCCTCTTGCATTCTATCATTGATGGGTTGTGTGTCTGCATAATGAATGCCCTGTTGTAGGGTGTGTCAACATTCACTGTGTTTGTATTACTTGTGTCTATATGTGTTATATATTACTATTAACAAATCACATATTGACAGATAACATAAATATTTTATGTGCTGTCCGGGAAGCACAGACGCGTTGAATATGATGCACTCTTTTTTTTAAGGCTGTAGAAATATCGCGCAGCTGACCTATATCTTTGTAAGCATCTGGAAATAAAGGCATTGTTAGCAGCTTCTGTCTCCAAATTTGCATGTAGCCTAATGATGTTCCTCATTTTTTGTGTATGGAATCTGTAATGAAGCAAAGAAAAACTATGCAACTGCATGGCATGAGAGAATAATGCACATTAATAAGTAAACAATCAAATAGTAAGAAAATAAAGAAATAAAGCTCGGGTAATTGGTTTTGCTGGTAATTTGTTTTGTTCTTGCTAACTTGTACTGCCATACTTTCTATCAATTAACACAAAATCTCCTGTTCAGTCTGTGATAAAGCTGTATTGCAGTTTTGTGGGCTATTTTCAAACGAAACAAAGCAGCGTGAAATAAAACTGTGAACACATTTATACTCCAGGACTCCTACAGGTATTTTACACTTCTCCTGGGGGATTTCAGCCCTCCAGTGTCATGTCATAGGTCATCAACTCTAAAGCAAATATTATTCAAAAAATTTATAAAATAAAATAAAATGAACAGAATTGTCATTAGGTAAATGTAAATATGTTTATATGTAACCGTGTGTTGGAAATGTATCTTCATTGGCAATGTTTATCAACACGTTATAGCAAGGACGTGGTTGATGGGAAACAATTTCGACAGTCTAAAGATAGTTTTTCCATTGCCTTCCAGAATGACCCATATGATTGTTTCAGATCTGCCACCTACATGGTTAAGGTTTGCTGAAGTTGAGGGGGTTACTCAACCTGCTTAACATAAGAAACTTGTTATAGAAAGCAAAACTGACTATTAGTAGGAGATTCTTTTCCAAACTAGACACTGAGTATTTCACTTTGTTTATGTAGGCTGTTTTTTTTTTTTTTCCATGTATCACTTTCTGGGAAAAAAAAAGAAAAAAAAAGAAACTACAAAAAATACGATTGATTACTCCAGATACTTATCAGGTTGCTATGTTACTATGACTTTCAAAATCAATACCTGCTCAACATGTATGTACAGTGTGAACACACAGACTTTTCTTGTTTAAGTCTCCTCATTAGATACAGTGAGACTGGAGACATAAAGCAGAGCCAGCAGCCCAGCGAGATGTTATCTTCTGTGCTAATAAGACGCACGGCAACAGCCTCCTAAGTGAGATCAAAATATAGAATATGTGGGGTGAGGTCAGCAAGGATAGTTTAGGGCAGTTTAACCTCTTTAAATGTTTGTATATGTTTTTGCTCATGAGAAAATAAGATATATATATTTACCAGTTGTGCAAAATCCTCGCAGAACTATTTTTTTTAATGCTAATATGAAAACAACCTGAAAATGCCCCAAAAATCATCAATCAATAAGAGAGTGAGGACTCTGATCCCCTGATTACTGTTGTGTACATAGTTGTGTATATTCATTGTTACTGTATGTAAGCATGGGTCTGTCTGCTTTTGATTCGATCCAGGCTATGTGCTCTCATGCTCACTGAATCGTTAGATGGGACAAATAAGCATCAGTTACTAAAACAGCTGAGATCATGACACATTTTTTTTTACTTTTTTTTTTCACACTGCAAGTGTATGTAAGGCAGATAATCACATATTATCACAGCAGTCAAATCCTTTATATCTAGAATTAAACACCATGGAATACACACTAGTGCAGACTAAGCCATTTATAAGCCTGTTTACAAGTTTCATGTCCCCAGAACAACACAGTAATGTGCAGCAGAAAATGAATGAAAAGTAATTTCTCTGAGAAATCCTTCGCCAGAAACTGAGCAAAGGGATTCACTTTCTAATCCTCTTTCAAAATGTCCATAAATGCTTTGGCACTGCTGACAGTGGTCATGTATGTCTAATCTATATGAAACTCCTGCTGCATGTTTTACAGGGCCTGCCCCGTTCTCTTTCCACCGTCCCCATGGCAACATTTCCTCACTGGTAATCCCACCAAATCTCATGGCCTGACCGCGCGGTCAGAGCGTAACCTGGGCCGTGTTACACTTATCAACCCTGGCCACATTGCCCTGGAAGTCTGCCACTTTCTTTGCAGTGCCAGAAAAAACAAAAACTCAGATCTCTGCAGATCCACCACACACACATCCGCAAGCGCAGACCACAACAAAGTCAAACTGTTGTTGCACCTTATATTAGTGTTTCTGTTTTTGTTTTGTTTTGTCCAACTACTGGTAACTGTGACTTTTGAGGATGGTATGAAGTTGGTGGTATGGTTTTAATTGTTCTAACAAATAAATAAATACATTTTCTGTTAAGGTTTGATGACACTGGAGAAGACTAAAATAAAGCTGAAAAAAAGAGCTATCCAGGTATGCAACCCTTTCCTCACCTCCACACACATGTACCTACCTCTCTCTTTATCTTTATATTTGGGTCACTGTGTCACCTCAGAGGAGACCAAGGTCCTCTCATTACCACTGTGATATGAGCAAATGCATCACTGTCCATATGTTCACCATGGGGAGAAAAAGAACAGACCAAGTAAAAAGAAGTATGATTGGTTTAATGCAATTATGGAGAAGTTTAACCTGGATGATATAGCAGGATTGTCATATTTTATGGCTTTCAGTGTGCCTACGAATGGGGCACAGAGGGGTAAGGGAAGGGTGTACTTTGATGCTGAGAGAGGGGCCATCAATGATTTTCATTTCACAGCCTGGTGAGCACATTCATTGTAGTCTTGATAAGGATGGGAAGAGAGAGCGGAAGGCTTCACCCCAGGCACTTGATAAGATGGTGGTCGTCCTCTAGTCTGAGACGCTGACCACTATAATGTTTGGTTAAAGCTCTGCCAGTTGCCATTGTTTGATGACCAAGTATTATTGGTGAAGAGGTAGCTATTGGGTGCAGGGACATAACTAAATACAGCTGGATGAATTATTAGATAAATGGTGAGAACTGTCTGACAGATGCAAACTGGATTCTTCAGACTCCGGGTCGATGAGAAAACTCATTTTCATTTGGCCTCCAGTGGTTTAAGAGGTGCAGGAGTAATTGTAAACAGTTGATTTCACTGAGATGCGTGGTTGTTCACTCCGACAGGTGAAGCTCATTGGTGAAACTATCTTATATTGTTTGCTGGTAAAGTGACACAGTATACATTGGGCCCTCAGGCTCACAGTGACACTCATTTAAAATCCACAAGTGGCTACATCCACATTAGTATGTTTTCATTTTACAACGGTGGTTAAAATAAAAAGAGTCTCCATCCAGATGAGTGTTTTAGCTCCATCTATCTCCGTCCAGTTTAACACGCTTGAATACACATGTCACATGACCAGTCACATACACTGAGCATGAGCATGTAAACAGGAAGCAGATTGTCTGCTCTGCGCTGGTTGCTTAGTTTCTGAAAATACAACGAACGGCAGTGGCAAAAAGTAAGACCAGAGATTTCTTTGCTCGGACTGACGGTGAGGTGGAACTGTTGCTGAAAGGAACACATGGGCGTAAGGCGATTATCGCGGCTGGAAACCTGAAGAGTGGGAGTCGATGTTTCTTCCTGTCCAGACTGCAACGCAACCCTGGAGTTTTCAACATACAACGGGAACAAGCTCAAAATTTGGGAGTAGTGTGGCCGCCAGGCATCAACATAGCTAAAGTGATGCATTTTAAAACTAAAACATATTAGAGTGGCTGTATCCATTGTTTGACTAAGTATTGAGATAAAAACATTGATTTGATAAACCTAAAGATTGCCTAGAATTCTTAAATTGGCAGGTTATTGTATGATGCAATGCTTTTACTATATAGGCCATGATGTTATATGCTCTGTCTCCTTCAAATGCACGAGGTATTTCTGAAACAGACCCCGGTCTTCTTACAGATATGACAAATAAAGCCATCAAGGGAACACAGTGCAGAGTCTATTTCAGTTGGAGATAATGCATTTGATACTGTAGTTTAAACACCATGGCACAAAGCATGGTGTTACATTTTTACAATGATACCCTGATTAGATCTCAGTGCAACAGCATAGGAGCCATCCATTGTTATGAAAGTAATAGAACACAGATTATGGCCTCATGGAAGGCTATTTTCATTTCATAGAGATTCATTCATGATACAAATAGAATTTTTTACTGCAAAGTGGTTGACATGCAGTACATCATGTATTTCCACAGCAAAATCTGCTATACCCTATACCCTTTAAATGGTCAGGGTGCATCGGAGCTGGAAAACAATCATAAGAAATGTCGGAGCAGTTACATGCACTTCAAAAAGGCATAAATTACTTGTAATCACTTTATTTATTTTACTGTATTTCTACTAAACAGTAATGTCATTGTTCTGGGAGCTTCAACCTTCACATTTTAGCTCATCTCCTACTTTTTTTTATTTATTTTTTGTCTGAGACATGTGTCTTGTTCTGCAGCTCGGCTTACTGAACAAGCTACCGAACAAATAACCACCAGGGAAAAGTGCACTGCTAACATCAGTTGCCGGCTCGATAGTAAACAGTGAACGGCTTAAAAACCTACATGCAAATGTCAACATCAGTTTAGCTTCTGCCGTGGTCCCTATTCTTTAATACCACTGCTAACAAAGCTCTGCCTGTCCTTTTTCTTCTAAGCTACAATCCACGTTTCTTTACTTTACTTTACTTTACTTTACTTTACTTGCTCCTGCCAGTCTGATGTCAATCCAACACTGACAGCCAACTGGGAGGCTGAGAGAAAAGGACCATTTCACATATTTTACAAAAGACAATTTTTTTCTTAATTTCAACAATGAAAAAATTCAAAAATTACTGTAATATGATTTCTGACTAAGTGTGATTTCAGACCCAGACAGTTGCCTACAAAGACACACACACATTTTACACACATTTCATAATTCTTTTTTTCCTTTGAATGCTAGCTGTCCCTTGGCCCAATTAGTAGCACCCTCTTGTTGCACTAAATAATTTGTGCCATCTGTGTGGCATGCATTATCATTATAGTTAACAAAACAATCACCTCCTCCACTCCAAGGGTGGAATCTGGTCACGGATGACAGCTCACTTGCTCACAATGGATCTCCAAGGCGCCCTTAATCCCAAAAGCAACAATCTGTAAATACATTTTTTTAGCCAACAATATTAATATAAAAAAAATACAAGAGAAGAAAAAAAAAATTACTGGTATGTTGCTAAGGTATTTGGATGATGGCTTGGGTCTGAGGCTTTTGTGGTCCCACCAGGATGGCTTGCAGTTATCTGCTGTTTACCCTGCTTAATTAACCAAATTCCCCAGCCTTCCCCTCCTCAGCAGCCACCTGTACAACACACCTAAGAACAGACGCAGATTATGGTAGTGGGTCCCGAGAGCCACTCAAATCAACAGCCTGTAATGCCTTCTCAGCTGGGACACACTGATATTTGCTCTGAATGCCGGCAAAAAATAACAGCAAACATCCTCCGACTGTCACACGGACACAGATTTGAATACGTGGATGCCACACAGACACAGACACAGACACGCAGCGTACTGATTTAAAGCTAAACCAATACAGCATTTTAATAAACACTCATGTTCAAGCACATCAGCAGGGTATAACTGTAGAAATCAAAATACAGGCACATAGTGAAGGGCTTGTATGATGCAAATGCTGTGCAATAGTGATTACCACACAACCTTAAATTTCAATCCACACCATTATTCCAAATTACACATTAAGAAGAAATAAAACTGCAATATAACAGTAAACAACAAGAACAAGAGCTTTCCTTCTAAAGAAAAAATCTAAATAAATAAGAACCAAGGGAAAACAGACTCAAACATGTGATAGATAATGCGGTACTTAGTACTTGGAAGAGTCGCCTGTGCTCTAATTTAGTAAGATTACCATCTGTTTATTTGATTTTCCTTACCCCATAAACTGAGGGCGGCACAAGCAGATTAAAGAGTGGCTAAGCAGCCTAAACCTCATGTCAAGAAGTCCATTAATAGGCAGGGAGGGTGTTTGGGGGAGAGTTATATGTGTGGATATGAATGGATCCATAACTGAAGGACATGTTTACAGCCCTCCTAATGGATCTTGGTAGTAAACTCATTCAAAATCCACAGGATATCTCTACCTTCTTGATGGCAACTTATGTTATGATTGCACTATCACAGAAGACGTGTTTTGTAATTACATGAAATGGCGTGCTGGGTGAATGAAAAAAGAAACAACCTCCAAACAATATTACTGTTATATACTGTATCTAACATTCACTGGATTTGCAACTGGATGAAACTTTCATTTACATTATTCATATGCATCTCTCTACCTGCGGTGGTTGTTTTAATAAAAACTATAGTTGTTGAATTAGTAAAACAAATAAACCCATTATTACATAATTTATCAAAACACTTGCAGTAATAATATGCTACTGGATAGTGCTACAGTACAGAACAATCCAGGCAGTACCACACCAAAGATAGGATTAAAATCTAAACATTATTTCAGACTTTTACCTCATATGATCAAATTTGCCCCGACGTTGACGGAACGTTGTTGTTTCCATTCTTGTAAACACAAACTCACACACATTGCAAACCCTTAATTTCTGTCCATCTTTGAAGTGAATGTTTAAAGTCAGCTGTCCAGCTGCATTCAGTCTCCACTCTATTGACCTGCTAATGCCCTCTACTGGTGCTGCAAATGTCACACTTGGGCTGACCCTTCACATTCAGATAAAGGGCAACCGATGTATGTGTGTGCTGCACAGATAATTCTCTGCCAGTCTTTTATGGAGTCTGGAGTTTGCCACACACAGGAATAATTATACACTCTTGTTGGTTAATTATAATCTGTTAATTGATTGACGCATGTAACTGCTTCCACTTTAACTGACTAGACCAGAAGACAAATTATGACAGAAATACATACTGTATTTATTTTTTTTTGAAATGCACTTGCAAATCTATTTGGAAAATTAGTTTCTACTTAAAGACAGAATAAGTTCATAAGTTTCATTTGCTAATTGTCTTAGATGAAAGAGTATAATTTAAAAGCTTCAATTATAAATTTGAATTGTTTTTGAGGGCAACAATTAAAGAGAGGACAATAATTAACTACTGAATGCAGTTATTCTCCAGCTTCTGGGCATGGTTTGAAACATACAACTACCTTCTGACTTGCCTGCACAGTCCTCCGAGCACAGCACATACCTGCACTGAATGTAAAGAGCAATTTATTTTGTATTTTACTCTCAGGGGTTTACAGTTTTAAACAAACAACTATTTGTGAGGATGTGCTGTTTATGTGTTTTATTTTCTGTTTCTTTGTCTGGCCTGTGCAATTTAGCATGGAAATTGAAAAATTGTTTATAGTAGCAAAGCCAGCCTGGTAAAACAATTCAATCTGCTGTCTTTTAGAGACCCGGCAAATACCATTTTCTCAGAGCCCATTATGGCCTTGCATTTATCTTTATTTACTATAACTGTGCTCACTGTGTGCAAGTAAATAACATCTTGACTCTGTCAGTTCTTTGAGGGAGATTAAAATATCTGGTATAACCACTGTGGAAGGCAGTAGGACATTTTGGAGGGAACCTGGGACAAAAGGGGTAGGTTGGTGTAGGTGGTGGTGGCCTTTATTTTTGTGTGTACTATATATTTTGTTATGTGAATGTATTGTGCTTTATGGGAATATATCTGTTGGCTAACTACTGCACACGTCATGTACAAATATAGAAAACCTGCTACACACTGATGTGTAAAATGTTGTCCATTGGGCTGTATTCATGGGAAAAGCCTTGTGCAAACAGTTCAATACAACTTCATCTCATCAGACTTTGGCACTAAACCATACCAAGATGCTTGGGGGACATAGCAGAGATGCCGCCAGATGTAGGTCTGAGGTGGTGGGGGGGTGGGGAGTTTGCCTTATAAGGACCGAACAGAGCAAGTCCCAGTAAGTCATTTATTCCTTTTGCCACCTAATCAATGCCCCCGGAGCCACAGATGAACCAATGGGTTCCTCCTAAAAGGCAATGAAAGCCATTACAGATCTCTGTGTTCATTGAATTAAAGAGCAGAAGTATTCCTTTGGCATGAACGTGCTAGTCTCTAAATGCATAATAGTCACACATGCAGATGGGCCTGCAATGCACATGCACACACACGCACGCATGCAATATGCATGTAAACACACAAGTGAGTATTTGTGTGCAACCTTGCCTCCAAGGAACTATATCAGTGCCAGCATCAATCTTGTTAAAGGTGAAATGGGCAGAGAAGGCAGTATGCTGTCAGCTTGTTTTTTCTAAAACCATAAATTCAGTGCATAAAACTCACTGGAGTAAAACTCTCAAAGGGAAAAGTACATTTTCTTTGCAGCCAGCGAGATTATGCTCTGGCAGACAGTGAGATTTAAAGTGTCAATAAATGTTCAAAACAAAGCCCGACTTTTCCGTCTTTTACTACCAATATGGAAAGATTAATCTACATTTAACATTCATGCTAGCATCGCAAAGCAAACAATAAATAAATTTGACAGCAACAACACATTGCATTTAAAGTAACTTACGATAAATATGTCATTCAGCTTCAGCAAGTTTCCTCGTGGGATGTTGAAGCCACAGCTCTTACAATGTCATCTTCTGCAATAAAATGAAAAGTTAAGCTTTTACTTTTTTTTATATATATATATATATATATATATTTACTTTTTTGTTTGTTTGTTTATTTTCAAGATGACACTAAAACAATGTAGAACCACTTTTTTTTTTTATTTGGTAAATATAGGGACTTTTTATTTAGTGATATACAATAGATTTTTTTTAAGTTCTCTCAGCGCAATGCATTACTTGCAGTATGATGTCAGCAGCCGAAGTGATAGAGTGTTATCATTCGTCCATGACCTGTAATCAATCACCACATTCATTTAGAGGCTGATGGCTGGGGAGGGGCCAGACAAGGTAAATTTAGGACACCCGTCCCTGTTGGGTGAATACAGATGACCTCAAGAGGATAATGTTAGAATCAATGTTTAGATAACAACTATAGATTGTTTCTTCTACCCCGGGGGGGGTGTCCGCTGAGACATGCCTTACTGAATGCCAATGCACAGTTTGGATCGGGAAGCAACAACATAGTTTTGTTTCCTCCCTGTTCTCTACTATGATTTCCCCATTACATTAAAAAGTCCCGATATGTGTGTCATGAATGTGTTTGAGTCAGGGTATGTTTTACCCTGACAACATTTAGAGAAGGAGAGGAGTAAATGGTGATCATCAGCTCTTGCAGAACAATTAGATTGAGAGGTAATGAAAGGTGTGGTCTGGGACAAGAAGATGGAGTGCTAATAGAGGATCCACAGGGCTTCATCTACGACATGACATCCGTCTCTCTCTCTCTCTCACTCTCTCTCTCTCTCTTTCTCTCTCCCTCCCTCTCTCTCATTTTGTCTGTCTGCCTCTCGTCCTCTCCAGCAGAGCACAGTGTAATCTCCCACTCCCCTGTGGGTGCGGGGAGTAAATCAGCACAGCTGGATCACAGGCATCAATCTCAGCCAGCCCTCAGGATGGGCCACTTGTGAGCCCACGGGGAGGCATTTCCTCTTCATTCCAAATGAGAGACAAATGTTGCTGGGAGAAAGCGGCGCAGCGCGGTGGGGGGGGGGGGGGGGGGGGAGAGGGGGGGAGGGGGGGGGGGGGGGGGGGGGGGGGGCAGACAGGCGATGAAGGTGGTGGAGGTGGTGAGGGAGGCTGGAGATTGGCAGCAAGTAAAAGTGATAGAGTGTGGAAAGGAGACAAGTGGGTGAAACAGAAGAGGGAAAATATACACGTCACAAAAATGTGCAGTCAGCACTAAAATTGAGCTCTTTGTCTTTAAAAACTAATGAAAAAGTGCCAGTGGGGTGAGGAAATTTTACTTCTTTCAGTGTGGTGGATTTTCTTAAAAATTGCATTGAAATTGCACTGTCAATGAGTGATTCACCTTTATGGCAGTGGAGATTTTAATACATGATAAAGTGTGGTGTTTGTAGTGCAGTTTAAGAGGGATACAGCAGCAAACGAGAGGGAGAAGGAAAGAGTAATGGAGGAGACTGAGATACAACACTTTCCGATACAATGCAACAACAGTAAAAATGTGATCTTATAAAACAACCACAGAGCTGAAAGAATAACTGGCAAACACAGTGTCAACCAAAATGTAACATATTAAAGGTTTTAGACACACCTGTGTGCTTGTTGTAACATCTACAAAGTTGTAATTACCAAAACAAAGAAATGATCTGATTGGTTCATTCTCTACAGCCACAGAAGCAGTTAGCCAGCTATGGGGCTACTGTTGTACGGCATGATGTTATTGGAATTACATGGTGATCATAGTGCTATGGTCACAAGAGTAGTTGTTGCTGTGAGTCATGACGATCTGATCATTTGCTCTCACCACAGCTGGAACCATGAGAGAGAGACGGCTAATGCTAGCTAGGTCTCTTATTCTCTATAAAGATTTAAAATGGCAATACTGAATGCAGAGCTGTTTTACTGGATTGCATGACTGTGCTTGTATTCCTGTTACTGTAGACGCTATGTTGCCCTCCCCCTTGTGTAGGCCTATCTCCAGTACACACATGTACAATAGTGAAGACATGATACAAAACTTTTCATTAGTTGTTGCCAATTTGGGCACCGTAATAAAGGCATGTGAACAAATGATTAAAAATAAAAGATGTTAATTTGATGTAGTCGTAAATCATGACTTCAAAGTGTTTCTTTTAGATGATGATAGTGCCACCACTCATAATAGCCTTGATAATAATTAATTTTCAACAAAGAATAGTGACAAGACTGATGTGACACTGTAATCCTTGCTGCTGCCGCATCTTTCCATAAACTGATCTGTAAAGTTAGAATAGGACGAAGTTTGAACGAACGGGATCTGACTCAAAAGCCATTTTTGATATTTTGCTGAGGTTGAGGAGGCTGTCAGTTATGTAACTAAAAAGGCCTATTGTCACCAAGGACTTATACTTTTACGTTCACATGACTTGCATTTGGCCGTGATTCTCATTCTTAAAGCTTCTAGGGATTTTTTCAAGGTCTGCATATTTAATATAAGAACTGTGGGCTGCTATTTTTAATGTAATTTTTTATTTTATGAATGTGTGTTCATAACATGATTGTCCAGACATTTCAGCCATACTGTATGTATCATTTCCATTATTAGGTTGTGGGAGCTCTGGTCTTATTTCCCAGCTGACCGTGCAAAATGAGCTAGTTCCTTATTTAGTTTATGCAATAAGTAACATGATATAAATCACATAGTTATATTTCAATACAGAGCTAAGAAGTGACAAAAATAACAACAAAAACAGTTGCAGAAACAGTTTCAAACACCGCAGTGTGCTTTGTATTTCTTCAACTGATTAGAGATGTGCTATGAAACTATAGATCAAGTATAATTGAGCAAAGAAATTAGAAAAATTGTTTTTTTTTTAATTCTATTTTAGGACAAGAAAAGGAAAAAAAAGTAGTTCCCCACACATTAATTCTCAGCAGACCCGCTTCGAGAGTTCCTCCACTTGCACTGAGTTGCACCACAAGACAAATGATGAAGGGAGCTCCGTTCAGGATAGACAGGTTTGAGGATATTACAGTGGTAAATACGCATCTGTTGTCCAAAAGTCCTGAATTGGCAGTCAAGAGCTGCTCCATTTTGCTGATTAAGAGGCTCAATATTTTATGGATTGTCATCGCAAAGTGTAAATCTGCTCGGCACTGACATGCCAGGATCGTATGTGTACACTGGGAAGATTTAGTGGTCCACTTTGTACCACATTTTTCATGTAAAATGCAGCTGGTACAATGCTTCCAATGGAATGTAACGGTATTGACCACAGTGATTTTAACTGCTACTGCACAGAGAGCATTTTTCTACACAGCTATTTCAGCCTGAGCCCATCATCTGTGGTTTCAGTTTCTACAGAAGAAATTGATTGTAAAAACAAACAAACAAAAATGTTTTTCTTTTCTACTTTTTACCATTTCTGTCTCACTTACTCTTTCTTTTTTGTCCTTAGTACAGATTTTGTGTTTTTTCTCTGTATGTTCACCAGTTCATGTTCAGAAATAGGCAAAAATAACATGGTAATGATTTAAAAAGGGACCATCCCCCCAGATTGACGGTATCAATGTGAATTCAATTCTAGCATTGATTGATCATAAAAGTCGCTCATTCCATCCAAAGATCCTTTTATTCAGAACTGTTTTGAAGCAGCTTGTGTTCACTCTTCAAACCATCAAGTGTAGTCAGTAACTGCATTGTTACATACACTAACAACAAGCGATGCACATATTCACACATGCACAACTAGCTCATTAAACAATAAATATGTCTGGTAGACAAAAAAACTCCTATTGATATTCATACAAAATGTTATTTTTACATTAAAATATGCAGAGTTGCCTTTTTTACAAATCCCACAATAAGAGAGGTAGCTCTGGTCCTCACAATCCCCGTATAGAGAGTACAGCTTTCCTCTGATATCTATAGATTTCTTTATTCCACATCAAAGGAGTGCTAGCCTTGGGTTATGCTTGTAAATCACCCAAATGACACTTGTGCAGGGATGTCTGACACTCGTCAGAGGCTCGTGCTCGGCAAAGTCTATTTTCTTTTGTGAAGGAGTTCATTCCCCGTGTTTTGAAGCTGTCTCAAAAGGGTTGAAGTGCTTCTGCATCACAGCCACAGGATGTGTTGACAAATCACACAAAGAACATACCTGTATGTGGGAGATTAGACTCTTCAAGCCTGAGCAAACACAAGAGGTGTGACAGTAAGCAAACAAGAGGTAAAACCATTATTCTAACAGCTACATAACAATATGCAACTCTTATAAAATTGGAGAGTTTCCATTCATATGAAGGGACACGACCTGCAATAAATCAATCTAAAATGCCATGATGTCATTTTTTTATATCTCACTTTTATCATCTGCAGGTAGTGAAAGGCACAAAGGACAATATGTCTGCCATGAGCAATGAATTTCAGTGATAACTGTCATTTCTGTTACTTTGATTTATGCCTAATTGGAAGCTGGCTCCTCACAGTAGAAAATAATAGTTCAGGAGTGAAGCTGGTGTAGTGGCTAATGCCCTAAACAATCAGACATTAGTCATACTTTGTAAAAGTTGTGATGGATGCGTGTTTGCTAAATGCTGCCACTGTACCAATATTAATCCATCAGTTTCCCTGAAGCCTTGCCTAAATAGAAATTCTAGTCAGGAGATTGTGTGTTATGCAGTGCAAGGCTTTGAGGGCCCTCAGAGGAATCACAACAGGCAAGCTGCGGGTTCTACACTGAATTAATCAGCTGGTACAATCTGTGAATGAACAGTCATTTTGGTTAGGAGGGGCCCCAAGCAGAAAAAAGCCCATTAAGAAACATTATATTTCTTTTTTGTCGGTACATTTTAACGCCTTGGCTATATCTCAATAAAACATATCCTCCAAAAAAGCCTCCATAAAACAGTTTCCCAAAGAGATCAAACTGTGCCTCTGTGAGTGATATTTACCAGTCACCCAATTATTTTTAGCATGCTGTCAATGCGAGCTACACACACCCACGTACAGGGAGACGGGGTTGTAGAGGGTGTTTGATTGCGGCCTTTATACAGGAACCTTTGCGTCAGATGCAACAGCTGTCAAAGGAGCAGCTCCCTTCATTAGCAGTCCTACCAGAGTGTTCCAGCAGCTCTGCGCCAAAAGCCAAGAGTTGTGCTGGAAAATGCTCTAATCTTACAGCAAGGAATGATGGGGAGAGAGAAAGAAATGGAAGATTTGGAAAGGATTTAGGCAGGGAAAAGATTAGAAACCCATATCGGCCTTATCGTGCAGCCTCCACACTGGGGAGTTGAATGAAGCAGCTGTCAAATTTGAAACATACAAAAGCAGTAATCCTACAGTAAACAGAATGCTGGGTTTTAAATGCAGCAAAATCCAGAGAGAGAGAGAGAGAGAGAGAGAGAGAGACAGCGAGAGAGAGAGAGAGAGAGAGAGAGAGAGAGCACGCAAGCAAAGAATCTATCAGCGTCTAAACAGCGTGCCTATGGAGAGAGCACTCGGCTAGGTCCTTTCAGTGCACGGGCCTGACTGTCAGCACTGGCAGAGGAGCATCGGCCACATGGGGAGTGGATGAAAGTGAGAGGGTGCGAAGATGCTGACAAAGTCTGCCACAGAACAGGGAATTTGGAGAGTATTGGTGTGTCATCATGAAAAGCCTGAAGGGTCTATGGTCAAGTGAAGGAGAGAGTTTTACATGGCTCAAGAGTGAAGATTAGGTCTGCGCTCACCTCCCTCTGTGACCCCAGTAGCACTTGCGCCTTTCAGTTTCTCCTTGAATTGAGCAAAATAGCTATTAACTGCGTGACAGGGGTGGAACAGGGGCCTCATCTTGGCTGCGTTGTCCCTCCAAGGCTCCTGTTTGAAGTGGCCAGCAGCAACTGAGGAGGTGTGTGTATGCGTGTGTTTGTGGTGGTTTGTGCATGAAAGAAGTGCCCCCACCCCACCCCCCACCCCACCCCCCTCAGTTATGAACACAAGAAATGAGTATAAGCTGCCCTGTATGCCCTTGGCAGGAGACAGCAGCCAAGAAAAAAAAAAGATGTGTTAAGTTCACCGTAGTGGATATTTTCATACTTGATAAATTGTTCATCTTTTTCATCTTTAATTTTTCACACTCTGTGACTCATCACCCACAGATAATATCATCAATGATTTTGAGGCGCAGATATTAAAAGCACAAGTATTAAAAAAAAATAATAAAAAAAAAACGGACAAATATTCACAATGCCCTGCAATTATTTTTAACTAGTTTTCAAATTCTTTGCCCTTGAACACCTTTGTATCTTTTGTTTAATATAAGGAGAACTTGGAGGGCTCTTATCGGAAGAAGTCAGCAGGAGAGATATTGAGTTGATAGGGAATTCTCAGTGGCAAAATAATTAAAGATGAAAAAAAAAAAGGATATGATGTTGACTGAAAAAGCAAGGAGCTTTTAAACTGATTTTTTTTTTTACATTCTTTAGCTAAGATCTGCTCAAACAGTGTACACACTAAGGCCTCAGGGACACCACCAGAGCACACAGCTGGTTTAGTGTGGGGGGCCACAGTCGGATCAGCAGTTAGTCCATTTTTTTCACTAAAGAAGCAGGTTTGGTGCAAAGCTGCTTATCATTATTTGAATTTATCACAGTTATTTGTGTCAGCCATTATTACAATATCACATTCATTCAATATACACACAGACAAACAAAAATAGTTTGTAATTTACTTACATATAATGTGTGTATGCTACATATACCATTATGCTATATTCTCGGAAATAATCTGCTTTCATTATGCACAGTTGGAAAAGAACACAATTATTTATAAAGAAACATTTTTTTTTCAACCTCATTGCCGACCCAACAACTAGGCAACCAATCCAACCTAGCATGCTAAATGCTATAGGCACAAAACTAGTGCACAGGCAGAATATTAAGTTGTAATCAGAGTTGGTGACCCTTTGAAGAAACAAACTTTGCCTCATGCCCATGCAGGAATCAAAGCATTTTGCTCATGGAACACAATCTGAGTTTACTCTGCATGTGTACAGAAATGCCTCCAAACCACTGATTTGAAAGACATATTTGTGGGACTAATGGGGCTGTGGCCCAGCTGTGTCAAAACAGCCCCCAGAAAAGCTGCTGTGTGGTTGTTCATGATTACTGAACAGGTCATTTATATATGCATATTCAGCAGCATGTTTGATACCGCTCTCGACTTTCTTTGGCCGCTTGCTTTTAAAGCTGCCTTACACTGCTTGGTATGCAACCCACACAGGCTCTCCTTCAGGGCATCATCAGCAGAGGCTGAAGTCTGATGAGGAAAAAGAGAGGGTGAGGAGAGAGAGGGGGAAAAAAAAGTGAAAGAGAGAATTCTTTACACAGCGTACCAGAAAAGGCACAGCATTTCCAAAAGTCTGTGCCATGTTTTGACCACAGTGTTTTGATTTGATGAACCATAGCTCAAAGGCTTCAGCTCCTTGGACCCCCATCATACCCATTCTGTCATCGATTGCAAAGTAAGTTTTGCCCCCAAACTTTCTGACAACTATTTGACTGGTACACAACATGTTTCTCTGTTTTATAAACCCTCGCCACAGCGAACTCACAGGCATACCTTGCCACAGAATGAGTACCTTGGTTGCCTTTATCCTTTCTAACTTCTCCTCATAACTCCATTGGGAAATGAAGCAAGTTGATTTGCCATTCCTGAGCCAGGGCCTTAATTACGTACTAAGTCATGCCTGGCACAGAATTCTCATCTCCTTCTGCTGTATTTGGCCGACACCGTGTGCTCTGCGTGCAGATTGAGGACAGGATGCAGTGTGGGTGCAGTTTGGACATGATGGTTTGTCTCTCCCATCAACCCCGATGAGAGAAATCTAAGGTCATTGCAATGTCCGTTTGCAGTCCATGTATAGCCAATATATCCACCATATACAGTAGAAAAGCTCAGCAAAGCTTCAAAGCCAATGCATGTATAATGACACACTGAACTAATAAAGGGAGTCAATCTGTTTCGTAAATCCCACTTGTGCAATTCCAGAATTAAAGGAGAATTAGAGTGGAGGAATGATGGAAGAAAAAACAAGAAGAGGAAAAAAGAAATGAGATTGCCTCCCATCGCCGGAAGCTTTCCAAAAACCCTTTCTTTCCCTCTTTCCCCCCTTTCTCTCTCTCTGAGCTTATTGGTATCTTATTAGATATATCTCTGCCATACAAAGTTATTGTGCTGGGAGTCTTTTCAAGGCCCAAATCCCAGCAAAGCCTGTAATAATCTGTCAGCTGAGAGAGATGCCCCCACAGACAAGGGCCTCCTAATCCACATAGATCAATAGCAGACTGGCTGGCTAGCTCCCCAGCCCCCTGTACCACTGTCCACCCAGTGACAGCAGTTTCCTTTGTGTCTTGTGTCTCCCTTTCTGCCACCAATCGCATTCTCAAAGTCCCAGCGGGCCGCTGTGAGGTTAATGAGTGGGATAATGGAGGCATATTAGAGTCAATATCTGACCTTTGGATGTGGGTCAGCGAGAGCGATGGGAGAAGCACCGCACACCAAAGCCAATCATCATCACTAGAACTAATAGGTCCTTTATGGAATACAGACTTTCCAATTACCCTGCATGCCTCAACACACATCTGCTTACAGCTGGCCCTGCTTGTCAAAACACAGAGGATGTTCTGCGAGATCCAGCAATTTGAGTTTTAATTTTCGTATGTGGAGAGAGGCCTATATGACAGGTCCCGTATTTTTAATGTGAATGAGACAGTCATTCTGGACAGACAGATTTGCATCAGAGTGAGCTATAAACGAAGCAGGAGGAAAATTGTCTCTCTGTCTTTGCTTCCTCCCAAAAAGAGAGAGAAAACTTTCTCCTTTCTATCTCTGTCTTTCTTACCATCCTCTCAAAAACAAGATCTCTCTGCCTGCCCTTCTCCCTTCATTTCTCTCAGCTTGGGGGCAGAGCAGACAGTGCATGCCATAAGGGATGGACTTAGAGAACGGTGAATGACGGTGATTTGATTCATTAGATTGTTGGAGATCACTGTTAGATTATAAACTCCGACAACTGGCTGTCATCTCCAAGACAGGGGGCCGTTGGTATTTTGGTCCCTAATACGGCTATCTCCAGGGATGTCCGAGCCAATCATGGCTCTAATGAGGGAGACAGAAGTGAGGAGCAGTACAGGATACTGTTCTGTCAGGCTGGTTGGCCTGCTTTATAAATCAATTGCTTGGTGAGTGAAGACACATGTCAACTGCTCGCAATGCTGTGGGTTAAAAAATACTCTGTGAGACATCTGATATTTTTATTCAGCAGAGAGTGATGCAATACACAGATGAGACTGAGGCTCTAGCCAAGAGTAGCAGCATTTAGTGGGTATATATCTATCTTTATTGTATCACCGGCTGTTTATTGATTGCTCCATATCATTCACCTCCTTGCGTCCTTCACCTCCATGTAGATATTTTCCCAAACCGACAAAGTTTTAGGAAACAAATGACAGTACATATTAGTGTCATTGCCAACATTTCCCACTTTGAGATATTTTAAAAAAGCATTTACAGTTACTTCATCTCCTGCTGATCTGTCAGCTGTTCAGAAACATACATTTGTCAGATTTTTCTCTTTTTAAAATATCATTCCAAACCCATCTACATATCTATGTGAATGTTCTGAATAAACTCAAACACAAGACTGAGCTAGATAGAGTGGATACATACAGCAGGCACGTAACTGTTTATTTATTTTCGAGATGAATGCATCAAAGAAAAGACAACAAGTTTGCTCTATTGCTCTCTGCTCTGGAATACTAATCATTAAAAATGTATGTTCCCAACTACATTTTGAAGACAAAGAAGCAAATCCATGTATTCTGTACAAGCTATTCTTTACTTCATGCTACTGGCTAAATGTGCTACTGATGTACTTGGCATGAGAAGCCCCCAGCCCTCTTATACAACTGAAGGGTAGCTTTTCTCATTTAATGCCTGGTTTTGTAGCGCCTAACAGTGACCCCTCAATCCACAGATTTCCCCCAGCTCACAACTTATGTTTTCATACTCAGCTGCAATTCACTTGACTTTAAAGACCAATCAATAACACCGGAGCTGTAAGAAAAATAAACTGCAAATGCAATGACGTTTGAACTAGAAACACATATTTACAATCTTTCAGAACTTTATATTTGGACAAAATATAAAGTGAAAGCACTTCAAACTTTTAACCAGTGTATATGAAATTCTGTTCTACGCTGTTTGCATTATACCATCTTGTTTACCCCTCTCTGCCTCTGTTTTGCATGTAAGGAATAGAAATATAGAAAGGACGTGATTTGGTGATGGAGAAGCATTACCACAGAATACACAGTGTCTGCTCTCTAGGGAGGGAGTTAACAATGCAAATGGGAGTGAAGTGGAACCGCATGTTGCCTTAAGTGCATCTACACTGAATCACCATGCCCTGAGGACACACACTGTTGTCCTACTGCCTGTTCAGGGACATAATATGTGTATGCCTGTGGACCTACATGGACATCTGCATCAATCAAACGTGTGAATTTGTAAATGTATGTGTCTTATGAAGCAATATTATTTGTAATACATGGGGATGGATCTCTAGATGACTTTAAAACCAACCCTTCAATTACTCCTTTTGGAAAGCCCATGTTACAGTCCTGACTGGGTGTAGACGTACATTTGTAAAAAATGTTGAGATGTGAATTTTTGATTTGTGGCTCAAGGCAATGGATTTTATATGCAAGCCTCACTGCTGATTATTTTGGAATAATCACTCCATTACATGAACATGTCTCCAAGGCATGCTGTGTTATAGTGTGTGTTTCCTCAAAATAAATATATTTTTCTCAAAGCAATAGTTGTTTCATCTGGGGTAAAATATGAATTTCCTCTCAGCCCCCGAAAAAAAGTAAAAGTTATCTAAATGATAGCGCTACCCAGAACAATTTAAAAACCCACAATGCTGTGGGTTTTTGTTAGATCACAGCTAGAAAACATGGTTTCACTAATCATTTTTCAACTTCTATGAACAACTGATTAATGCCAGTAGATAACTAAGAAAGCAAACAAAAATGATTTCCCTAGAGTTTAACAAATTCACATACAAAAATATAACTGCAAGCAGTGATGTGGAGGCCAAGCAGCCCAGCAGGCCAAGGGACCATGATGTCATTATGTCAATGGTATGGTTGTAAGGACTCACAGCATGTCAGTTGATTAAAGATTGGCTGAGATATGACTTGATTTCATGTCTGGCACCTTTGCTGCCAATTTTGAATGGCTGTTATGGTTGAATGTTTTCGCAAAATCAAAAATCCATATGATTAGTCTTGGTCTGAAGCTCATCTGTGCCATATTTGGTAAAGACTGGACAAACGTTGTTCAAGCAGCAGCAAAAGAAAAAAAAAAAAAAGCTTTCCAATGAAATCTAAAATGGCAGCTTCATCAATTAGGATGATGTGACAAGTTGCCATGTCCAAAAACTTTGTAAAATTCTGATCTTCCACAGTTCCTTAATCTCTTGTTTTGCAGGAAGATATAAAAGTCGGTTTTAGTATCAGTACCATGATGAATACATAAGGACACATACTTTTTTTGTATTAGGAGGATCAAATTTATGACCCATGCAAGAAGACAGAGAATATTTGATTAGCAGAGAATTCATTGTGCAGAAGACGTCTCAAAGGTTCAGTAGGTGTACGTGTAGTGGAGCTTTTTCTGAATATGACTAAACCTGATTTTATGCAATCCAGCTTCAGCTGAAATGTGTGCGGTGTGGAAGGTCTGAGTAGAGAGAACAGAGCTTTACTGAGGCTCCAAGAGGGGTCCGCTCCGGCCCCTGTGCACCAGCCCCAAATTGAAACTCTGCGGGGACACAAAGTCTGCACAAATCGCAATCACACAATCTCGTCACCGCAACAGAGCGGAGAGGAGGTAACCCAGAAACTGGCATAAAATTCACTGCAAACGCCACAGGTGGCCCAGCCAAAACCCCAACAAACCCACACAAGGCTACACAAAGCACAGCTGAGACTTTACTATGTATGTAAAAACACGGCCTTGCTAAAGGCGAGGATGCTTGCTTACCCACTTCCATGCGTGACTTAAAAATTAAATGTATGTGATATAGACTGACGGGTCATGCAGTGTAGTTGTAACAAATAGAAAATGACTCAGTTCATATTGAGTGCTGCTGTCAATCCATGTGACTGTAAACACAAACAAAAATACATTTTTCTATTCATGAATTAAAACTTATTCCGCTCTCACTGACTCCATTCCTGCCCCGCGTCGAGGGTTAGATGATGAATTGGCCAAGTGTGAGCTTGCGACGGGAACTGCATTGTTCATGGACGATCAACCCTCGCAGAAAAGTCTGGGGCAATGATGTGTTAGCACATCCTCCTGAGATGAGTCACCCTGATGCCTTCTGACAGGCCTCATTCCACTAGTGAGAGAGGCTAACCAGGAGTGCAGCTTTGCCCCAAACACATGCTTCAGGGCAGACTCCATCTGGCCCAAATGAGACCAAGGGAAGGGAGGTTAAAAATAACCAACAGGGAAGGTATGGCAGAAAGACAAGGAAGGGATGAGATGAAAGCTCACACGCACAATAGTAGGCTGCCATAGAGGCAGAACTGTACAACAGCCTCAGATGGGCAAACAAGCTTTATTGATTTGTTTTGTTTTTCTGACAGAATAAGGTTCAAATGAAAACGTAATCCTGACAGTTAAGCCTATTTGAAAAACATACAAGAAATATGCAGCAAATGTTAATCCACATGTTAATCCATTGAACTAATAGTGCTGTACATTTGACTTTTCACAGCTCATTTTTTCTTATTTTCAGTCAGCTCAGACAATATCATCATGCTGGATGGACATATGAATGGCATTTTCATAAAGCAACCCGGATTAATATCTAATCTGTCATTTTGAGAGGGATCAAAGACAGCCTCATCATCATGGGCGTCTTTGTTGATGGTTAAAATATTGCCCTTCAAAGCATTTTTTTTTTTTGTCAGCTGAAATTGTTGAAGACATAAAATACTGAATTCTTGCTGGAAAAAAGCTGACATTAAAAAAAGAATACTAAATCACTGGTACCAGTTATATATGAAACCCCTCACATATGGTGTTGGTTTATTATTCATGATAGGAAAGTAGATGTTTGTTGTTGAGATCAGTCGAGAAACTGACTGAATCTAGTAAAGTGAAAAATTCTCTAAATCATAACATAGATCATGTGTTTTGAAACTGCTTTTTTTTGGTTTTCTGTTACACCTTTCTTTAAACGTGTTAATCCTGATTGGATTTGTGGTCCTGTGTCAAAGCCTTTTTTTTTTTGAGAACCCAAACACTGCTCTGACCCAGCCTTTTCTCTCTCCCTTGAGTTCTTATCATCTCACCAGACTGTAGGCAGAAAACGAACATCAGACAGACTCCTCGTTTGAAGACCTGCTCTCTGCCGTCACGGTTCATTGTGGAAAGATATCTGTCCATTTCCTGTTAGAAAAAAAAGGTTCATGGTTCAGTTAGGATGCATGGCCCTGTGCCTCAAGCCTGGCATTACCCCCACACGGCTCTCTCTTTGGGCCCCCTCCTGCCTGTCTTCCGCATTCTGGTATCTTCGTGGATGGTTAGCAGGACTTGGATGTGGGGTAGTAGGGTGGGGGTAAGAGGGGTTGGCTGGGGATGAACTGACAGGTTATTACTGGCTTTGTGGGGGATTAGTCCATAAAAGCCCCCTCAGCCCCATGGCCAGCACGGCCAGAACCCCAGCAAATAAGATAAAATAATCTCTGTAAAAATGGACTGAGAGACAGGAACAGAGACTGACAGACAGAGAGGGAGAGAGAGATACCCAAATATCCTCATGCTCTTGAACGAGAAAAAAAAAATCTTCTTCAATCTGTCCTAATTTTTTTGTTTCCGATTTTTTTTTTTTTTTCTGAAAAACCGTGCCTGGGGATATGTCAGTTGGAATGAGATTAAACTCCCACAGTATAGAGATGGGAAACCGGAGTGGAACACATCTAAAATGCTTAGAGCTCCTGTTTAGAAAAGCTGCGTTCTCTCCTCTGGTTCAATAGATGAGGATCTGACTCATGTGGGCTGTTGCATAAGCTGGTACAATCATTATCAGGGACCTAGTTTGGTTGGAGAACTCAGTTCTCATAATGCTGAATTTAAAATCAGCTTCTCTAAGACATTATCATGGTCTCTTCCTCCTATTGTGTTAGGGTCAATTTTGACCCATTTACAAGTTTAGATGTGTGAATCATACTTTTTATTTTTTCTGATCAAAACAAGACTTCATTAAATCCTCAACAATGGCCAATTGAATACAAGAAAATACATTTTAATCAATTTTCTTTCTTTTTTTTTAATACCTATTAAAACTAAAAATTACATCTGTGGTGTTATGGGTAATATTTGACCCGATAATAATCATGGGTTGTTTATGCACAGAAATACATAGTAAATGTTCCCAGACCATCATAAATAACAACAAAAAAAATAGTAATACTATTATATATTAATAGTATAACAATATTGTGTGATAATAAAATTCATGCCAAGAAACACATGGACTTTGAATTAAAGCAATATGATCTCACACACAGCCCTCCTCTCTCTCTGTCACTTACAACCTACACACACTCACAGACATACAGACATACAGACATACAGACATACACACAATCACATAAATGTCTCCTGCCCCCCAACTGTATAGCAGTAAATAGGCTGGGGCAATTTCCCAATCTGAAATCAATAAAGTACATTTATCTGTCTGTTTATTTCTCACATCTCCTCCCACACCTGGCACAGCATACACACACACACACTCAAGACACTACCATTTGATCTCTCGCTTTGTATATTTTTATGTTGCTAACATTACTGGAACCACTTATTTCTTGCAGATGAGTATTTGAATGTTTTGTCCATGGGCGAGGGGTCACAGAGATCGCTATAAGTAAGACCTGTTTGAGGCCTTACCAAGAACTCATTCTAAAGCTGCATCTGCTTGGATGAGGAAAACAACCCTAATGATTCAGAAGCTCAAAGAGAAATGGTGACATCAAAAAATGGTAAAATAACGTGGTCTGCGATTCCCAATGAAAGGCTGGGTCGAGAGCAATCACAAAATAAAATCAAAATGATCACAGGTCCCACAAGGTATGCAGTCAAAGCAACAAGTCCTCAAACCTAAACAACCATATCGTAACCATGTTGTTTTTTCAACCCTCTGATACGACCTATGGGAGTGTCTCCTGAAATAGCGCCCCTACGGCGGCATGCGTACTGGACCTCAGTTGTCATGGTTACCATAATGAACACAAAACTGTACCCAATGTTGCCGTGGTTACTATAATAACGGTCATGGCTTGGTTAGGTTTAGGCACAAAAACCACCTGGTTAGGGAAAAAATCAGGGAAAAGATCATGATTTGGGTTAAAATAAGTACTTCCTCAACATCGGACGATCTTTGTTGTCATGGTTACAATAATAACAACAAACTGTCATGGATAAGAAACAATATAAACTACTGGTTTCACATGGGAATCGACACTGATCTCCTGTGTCACCTTCCTGTGTTTTGTTGACCTATTCATACACCCCAACCTCCTTCTAACGCTGACTTTGTCGCTCTTTGAACTAAGTCACTGCACTTTTCCCTTTGCTCCTGTCATAATTACTACGACCACTAGATGTCGCCTAACAACAAAACGTAACTACGGGTCCTAATAAGCTGCTGCACAAACGACCTGTAGGCTTGTTTTTCACAGGACAGTCTCAGTCAAAGACATACAATCTACCTTTGAGCTTTTTATCCCACAGCCTATGGAAAAGACTATTTGACACAACGTATGTGGACAGTACACAAGTGTCTTGCTGGGGTAAACAAGGCCAACAATGAGGCTGCTTCTTGTTCATCGCACACTGAACCAGGCTGGACTATTTTGTTATGTTACTTTGTCACTTCATGACCTTGCATAGTTTTCGATTAGACTGTTGTTAGACAAGATTGGATCGTTGTGAGAAGGACAATCTCGGAACGCTTGCCACTGGCCTACAATCCAGGACCTGAGGTCACAGTAGATTAACGACTGGTCCCATTCAGAGGTCGCTGTCCATTTAGACAATACATTCCCAGTAAACTCGGACAATATGGCTTCAAAATCTGGGCATGTGATGCATGAAATATGCAAATATATACAGGTATACTTTTTTCATAGAAAAAGTGTAAGTGGTTAGTTTTGACCCATAGCACAACAGATGCAATGATAATTGTTCATTTTAATATAAGGGAAAATAAAAGGGAAAGTTGTTTTGGGAATTTTATTATTTTTTTACCATTAGCCTCTCATAGTCTGATAATATATTTGTCTGTTCTGTTCACCATAAGCAATAAAATAGGTCAATTGTGCTTATTTTAAACTGAAAACAATTTATACACTGTAATTGAGATGTGGTTATTTCTTAGCCTTGCCTGAGAACAAATGAAAAGACAATAAAACAACAAAAGCATCAACGTCATTTTTGAGGAAAGATAACAGAAGGTCAAGATCCAGGTTATGTGGAAAGAATACAACAAAATGCTGTACTGTACTGTATATATCCTGCATGAGATAAGAAATCTAAAGAAAAACTGCTAATGAAAAGAAAGTGCAGGTGGCCTCTTGGAGGTGCATGCAGTATTCATAAAACAGTATTGAAGTTAAACCTGCTGTAAAGCGCAGCAGATTTTCACAGGCAACCCCTTGCTGTTTTAAGAAACTCCCTCCTGAGTCAGTCATCCAAATAAACTAATTACCTTGGAATGGATCCAATTTCATTTCCAGACAATGCAAAGCAGTCAGTGCTGAAAAACAGAAGTTATTTGAAGAATTTGTGTACATGCTTTATGCCTTACTCTCTTTGAAAGCAGTTGCTACCACCAGTCCTCTGACCAGGATGCTTGAACCCTTCATTTATGTGTTTGAGCTGAATGGCTAAACTGCAGGACAGTTATGCTCTAACTGTCTGTCCACATACAGCTCCCACTCAGTGCCCTAAACACCATTCAGTGCTGATAATATATATAGTTTTGCTTTTTGACCATTTACCGTATAATTGGTTGTTATAGCAAGGGGTGTAGATTTGCATATGGACGGCCAGAATTGTCCCTACCAATACTTGAGTGAACTCGTTCACACTATGTCAGGAGTGAAGTCATATTAGATCATTCCAATGCGGGCCGGCTCTAGGCATTTACATAGGGGGGCAATGTCCCACCAAATGCTCTGACTGCCCCACTAAATCCTCCCGATTCATCCCAAAATTTGAAAAAAATAACTAAAACGTAGGGATATTTAGCATTTTCTGATTATCGGCATCATTATTTTCTTTAACCATCAACCAATAAAATAAATTGATTTAAAAATGGCTTCTCTGGTCTGTAGTCACCACTCTGTAGTCTGGACCAACGTCCCGCCCACAGCACGATTTGATTGGTTACTCGTCAGGAGTAATAGCCTATCACACTGAAGCCTATTAGTGTACACAGAAGCACATACAGAGAAGCTGCAGTTAACGAGCGGAGCGTGTGTTGAAGGTAAGACAGCAGACAACACTGAAGTCGTAAAAACATAATCCTCTACAGTGAAGTTACAGCAACACCACACTCTGATGAACAAATTCACCTGTTGGTTCAAGACACCGAGCGAGCGAGTGAGCGAGAGAGAGAGCTATCGCTAACTGCTAAGCTAAAGTAACCAGCACACCTGAATAGCATGTAAACAACTGTTGAATTAGGGAAAGTCCCTAAAAGGAGCAGAGAGTGCTGGAGCGTTCTGCTCCAGCACTCTCTGCTCCTAGTGTAAGTTTAAATGTACAGCGGGTAGTAAGTTACTGTGATGAAGGAAACAGCAACATTAACTGTGTTCATACAGAGCAGCAAGAAACACTAAAGGGCATCTTTAGGCTGCCAGGTGAATCACATCACAGGTGAGAACAGCACCGAAATCAACCAATTAATTCCAGTCAGGCGCTTTGCAGTCTGTACATACAATGATAAGTACTAATATACACTCAGTTGTCAGTTTATTAGGAACAGCTAGATAAAACTGATGTAGTCTAATACAACAGCCCTGCAGTAAATCCTCCTTCATAAAGATTATAATGTTCAGTTTTTATTAAAATTGTTTTAGACTGTTGTTGATTCAACTGTATGATAGTTTTTGAAGATGTAGTGTGTGTAGTTGTATTGCATTATACAGAGGTGTTTCTGTTATCTAGCCTACTTTCACTGATATAAATGGGGCGAACAAAATAATAGAAACACCTTAAGGCCATGGTGAGAGTCCTTCTGTAGTAGCAGTTATCAGTTCTAAATATCGGTTATCAGGGAGTGGAGGTGTGTTTAAGATTTAATACATTATGGGCTTATGTATTTTTGGATTTTAGGACTTAAGTTTTAGTTTTCTGTTGAGAAATCCCATGAAAATGTCACCATTAATTAATTATATCGTATGCTGGAACAACAGCAGATAGAGCAGGCAGATGAGGAAACAGATGCACCTTCAGGGTTTTAGGTGAGGTTTTAAAATGATAGTGTGACCAAATATGCATTATTATGGATTAATTGTAAATTACTAATTTATATGTAATGTAACCATACTCTACCTATTTTGATGTTAACTTATTCTTATTCTTATTATAACACATGATAATCTCCTAAAGTTTTAGTCTTTGATCTGATACTGCATGGTTTTATTTAAATGTAAATACATTTCTGAATATAAATTCAGCTCTTGTATGTTAATAGACCATTTGGTTGACAGCCTTAAAAAGTCCTCTTTGTTTTGGAGGGATGGCGGGGTTGTTGCATCCCTACCAATTTTGAGACCAAACCTACGTCCTTGATGCATAGTGTCCAATTATTTTAACAGCTGCACCAACAGCTATACAGAAATCCAAACTTCAGACTGTGCCGATGGATGGAAGAGTTGGCTAAGCATTTTCCCTTCACTGCCAGTTCCACAGAATACAGTGGAAAACTGTTGTGCAATTATTTTCAAGCATAAAGCTTTCAACCGATCTGATGCTGTACAGGCAGTCCTACTTTGAAAATAATTGGGCAACAAATACATATTTAGTAGCATACTGAAAAAATGGCATGATCTAATCTGTGTGAGTTGTACAAAATCAATTAAGTGAATATTGACAAAACAAGAGAGGTGAGAATAACAGCAAGAGCAGCTTTGTATGTAAACTTGTGACTTGTTGAAATACTGCCTCCTCCAAAAAGGTTTTGTATATACTGTTTACACTGAAAGACTGAAAGAAGCAGTATCATCTGAAATTAAAGTGATAGAAAAACATATTTGCTAAACTCTAATCACTGTAATAATCTCTTGGGATATGCCATGTCAAAGTGTTATTTTTAACTGGTTTACTGGTTATTAAAATCCATCTCTATTCTCATCCTCAAAACCAATTAAATTGTTTTGTTGACTATACAGTACATATAAATATATACCTCCAAGAGCTAAGTAGCTCATAGTAGATAGCAAAGCAGTACCATAGTAGGATGTCTACATTTGAATGTCACTTAGCAAAAACACTAACACTAACAAGTCGAGGCTAGCAGTCCTCTACAGCTTTGTGTTGCCCCATATTCATTAAACCACGCAGACTTTTGAGTTAGCCACTCAAATGTGAAGAATTTTATCAAATACATCTCATATACACCTTAAACTCTGCTTCACTCAGAAATATGTCACAATCTGGTACAAAAATGACAGGTTCTCTAACTCCCACTTCATTGTGACTTTAAAATGAGCAATTGCAATTACTATTATTAACCGGAATATACATATGTTATTATTAAGTATTACTATCAAGTGAAATGTGTCTAATATTTATATGCATTTTTTACCCACATAAAGTTTAATCTAACAGTCAAATTAATCATGACCATACAGTATGTAATTCTACCCTGAATATTGTTGACTGAATGATTCTACCTAAATGAATGAGACCTATTCAAAAAAAAGAAAAATAAATGAACCCCACTTGGCCTATCAGACTGAAACCAACCAAAGCTTGCTCATGCAGTAGGGGTCTCTCTTACTCTGTAATCTCTGTGTTCCAAAGAATCAAACTAATAAATGTGGGTAAACCACCCTCTCTTGTTTTATATCACATCGAGGGCTGGGACGATTATACCACGTAATTGACATTGTCGATTAGAAAAATTATTCTAAGTGGAATTTTAGTGTTGACGCGTCGTGTAAAACCACACAGGGTAAATGTGAATGATTTGCGTCTGTGTAATCTATTTGAACAACATGGTGGCGTCTACCAGCAGTTCGACGGAGCGTGTGGAGCAACACGTGGCAAAAAAGGCTCGCACACGGTCCTCCAAAGTTTGGGAATACTTTAATCTTGACACCAACAGTGCGGTAGTCTGCAGACTCTGCAAAGTGCATCTGGCATATCACTCTAGCACGACAGTCATGCACGAGCACATAAAGAGGTAAATAATAATATAAATAATAAATAAATATAAATAATAATAAAAAAAATAATCGTTAGATTAGTCGAATAATCGAAAAAATAATCGCTAGATTAATCGTTTAAAGAATAATCGTTTGGGACAGCCCTAATCACATCCAACCTCAGCCCGTTTGTGGTTACCAGTGCTACAAGATTTCAGATCCATTATAACCTATTAATGTAAAAACATGTAAGTGTTAGGATCTGCCTAGCTGTCTTTAAACGTCCCCTCCTACATCTATTTCTGATGTTGCAATTAGCACCCTCATCATTAGTTAATTCCTGCTAACCTACAATAAACAAAAGAGGATGATGATAATATCTTAAGGCGAAGTGTAAAACAGAAGTGATTCCTTCATTCCACCAATGTCTTACAGCCATACAATTGACAGGTTTTTTCAATGATGCTGTCGAAATGCATTTAAGCCAAGATGATTTTGTGCAATGCCAGGCAGGCACTGGAAAGACTGTTCTTTCATAGGTATTTCCAAGTAACTTTAGAGACTGTCAGTCTTAGAGACTGTCAGTCATCACTACTAATTTAGGGTACAACAATGACTTTCATAACAGCAAAGAATGTTTTGGATTATTAAAAAAAATGACAACCTTCTCAGTATTTTAAGAAGCTTCTATGCTTTTCTCCAACAGCTTGCCTATAGAGGCAAGTGTTGTGGAAACCTTTGCCTTTGATTTGCCTCGCGCTAATAATGCATTATTGAGTGCTAACTTACAGCCCTCAATCAGGCTGCCCCTCTGACATGCAGCTCACATTTCAGTTTCACTTTAATTAGACTGGCAGTTCATCTACATATACAGAGCACATATATTTAGCATCAGTGGAAATCATATTGCTGCCTGTTTAATTGCCTTTCATTTGTGCTCTGGTGACATTCAGCAGCTGTTATGACATACATTTTAAGCAAGTTTCAAGATTTAATTTTGCTTTAAATAACTCAAATATGTATTTCCATAAAATTTTGGGGGAGTGATTTATGATAACAGCATACCAATATTTCAGTGCAATATCACATTAACCGAGTACAATACACAATGGCCATTGGATTTAATGGGTGATCATTTTGTCTGATATAAAGCCCCTTATCATTAACTCAGTAATTTAATGGGGATTAATGCAAATCACATTAATATTTACTGCTGGCATACTCTTATTAGCTTTATAAGACACATGATGTATTTTATGAGGAACAATCCTCGACAATCTGCGTCTCAATTATGAATCTCACCAGGAACAGAGAAGGATGAGGCTTGATTAAATATCCTTGAAGTGAATGTCACTATACAGGTATGCATCATTATTACAACTCATTAATCTTGATCTGCAAGCTTGTGATAAGGCTGTTCATTAATGTGTGCAAGATTCATTCCAGTGGCTAATTTCAGAGGGAGTGACCATCGGGGTCTTCAGATCACCAGCACTAAGGATGACATCATAATGAAGCTTTCAAAATGGCTCCGGCCTCTATAAACATGGAAGTAGTTTGCAGAAGAAAACCATTGTACCTCTAAACCTGCATATCTGTTATATTTCTTAATTTTTCCCACTTCAAATAAATAAGAAATGCAATATAACAAAATAGACTGAGAGCATGAAATGAAACTCTTAACTCAAAGTTTCACTGTGCAGTACCACAATAGAAAGACTCAAAGTGAAATCTCACATGCTTAAAATTAAGATAAAGAGCCTCAGTGACACCCTCATTGAAATGGAAATTGTCTCCATTTTATTGTGGAAGTGAAATACAAAAGTAATGCACATCATTGACAGGGTAATAATCAGTTCATTAATCATACTTCAGGTTCCAGTGTCTTATAAAAACCTGTATAAACAAGCTGCAGATCATTGTAATTAAGTTTCAAAAACATAAAATAAATAAAATATTGCATTCCATCCAGGTAATGGGTCCACATGCGAAGGTGAATGTGTTTTATCAGCCTTTTACAGACAGATGTTAATATTTCCCCACTGCTCCATGTGTTTACTTAAAACTATGATGAGGGCAAAAAAAAAAAAATAAATAAAATCACTGAGCTCCTGAAAAATAAATAGCTTAGATTTTGACAATCATCAGAGTTTTATTATGTTGGCAGATGGATATGCTTCATTATTTTACACTGCATCACGTAACTTCAGAATCAGTTATGACAAATGTATACTGATAATGTTTTTAGGTCATTTAAGGTTTAAGTCTGTTTATGTCCTGCTAGTATAATAATTTTGATGTGTTGCGTTTCCTTTTTCCAGACCAATATGGAGTTTTTGACTGACCTGTCCATTTGACCTGAAGGGAAAAAGCATGTGGAAAATCATCTCACCTTGTGCTGGCTGAATGACTGACAGAGTTATCAAAGAAACAGAAGAGAGAAAAACAGCTGCCTGGAGAAACAGTGTGATAGCTTATTGAAAGGCTGCTGGAGGTGAGGCCCGATGTCCGTGACATGCCTGAAATAGCATACAGCCATTGTCAAACTTTTCCATCTGAAACACAGTGCCATGGAATGGGTGACATTTCCAAGCAATTTCCTGTTCTTGGGCAAAGTTCATGCAACACAATACAAATCTGAGAGACAGCCTTAGGCTAATTCTCACCTCTCATGGTCATCATCAAAATGGAGTCAAGTACAATTCAAGACTGAAATACGTCGGCTGGTGTAGAAAAGCAGGCGATGGAGGTGATATAAATCTCTTCGTCTTCTCTTACCTTGACAAAGAGATTTATATCACCTCCTTCGTCTGCTTTTCAATTGTTAATTCCAAATACATTGTTGACTGGTCTCTGAACAGGTCTCCGAAATTAACAGGTATGCATTTAGTCTAGTTGATAGTGATTGAGTGAAATTATTTGGTCTTTTTTTTTTTTTTTTTTTTAAGTAAGCTGGTCATGATCATTTGCAGCTTAGTCAAGCAGGGCAAATATGTGGGAGGCAGGAAGCTGCATAACTTCACTGTTTAGAGAACAAAGTCAGCACAAACTTCTCTACATCAGACTTGTAGGACAAATAGTTGCCATGGAAAAGGGGATGCATGATCTTTTATACACTGAAAAAGTTGATCTTGTTTATTACTCCTTATTTTATATAGCTACCAGTACATTATATATACTGTCAACTCCTTCTGTCTTTATGTCTCTGTTTTCAAAATAACGTGTATCAGCCAACTGAAAAGAAGTAGAGAGTCCATGTTTTTGTTCTTGACATGAAGCCTCACTGTTCATCAGATCAGGCTAATTTTTAGCTCCTTAATGGGCAGCGTGCAGAGAATGAACTAGAAGCAACTCTGTCAATGTCTCTTGCTGCATCAAAGTAGTTATCTTGTGATTAAGGTGTGCACATGGATTCCATTGACATCTGTGAATGCTGACCATTATCTTTCAATTAGACCAGCGAATTAGAACGGCCCCTTGATGGCTGCCTCGGACTGGGATGAACCAGTGATGGATGTGAGACAGAAATTGCCACGCAAACTACAGATGCAAAATTGACTTGACAATGAATAGGTGGAAATGTGATGGCTGCACACTGAATCATGTCTTATTAGCTTGCCAGTTAATCTTGTTCAGCCCTGCTGCAATAGAGGGAAATATTACAAATGTGTGGCCTGATCCACCACATTACATGCTCACAAATGTGAGGGCAAAGTGTATTGGGGTAAATTTGTGAAAAGAAGGCAGAGAACTGAAACTTTTTTTTTTTTGATTATGATTTTTTTTTTTTTTTTTTTTTTGCCTGAAGAACCTCTATTCTTTTTCTCTCCCAGTTCTGAAAAAGTACAGCAGTACCAGAGCCTTTTAGCAGATGACACCATGGTTGAATGGTGTTTTTTTTTTTTTTTTTTTTTTGAGTAATTGCTTTGATTTTACTGTAGCTTGCTATGTAGGAAATTACCCCAGCCCACAGAACTGTGCGATTACAGTGGGACTGGGTTGACTGGGTTTGGCAAACACAGGTCCCACTGGGGCACCCATTGATCATCCACATCACAAACTCTTCAAAATAATAGAATAAAAAGAAAGAATAAGATAAACTTTTTGTATAGCAAAATTCAGTTGCATTTAGTGCACACTTCCAGCAATTTATTAGTGACATAAGATAGCTGAAATTACACATCAGAAACAAAATTCAGAATAATGTCATTCTACTTTCTATTTTCTCTCATTTTATTTGCGATTACACAGTGAAGAAGTTGAGAAGGGACTCTTTGCCTGCTTAGCTGTTCTCCTCTCAGCTGGTTAACTCAGCGTAACAGTAAGCAGCCATCACCAGAAAGGCTGCTTGATTGTTTTCAGATTCTTTAAAGGTCCCATATTGTATAAAATGAGATTTCCATGTCTTTTTTGATTATAAAGCAGGACTAAGTGCTATATTAATACTGTGGAAATATCAAAGTGCTTAGTCCATGGAGAAATGCACATAGTGCATATTCAGAAACTGTTTCTTAAAACGAGGAGTGAGGACTTTGTTAACTTTGTGATGTCACAACAAAGCAGTCACCACTCTCAGCCATGCCCCAAACCCAGCCCACCTGGACCCATCATGTTTACCTCTCTCAGAAAATAGTCATCCAATCAGATTGACTCACCAACCTGTTGTTGCTAGGGCTCCAGAGAGAAACATGAGAGAGGAGATGTAAAACTACATTGAGATGGTTTTTGGTACTTAAGTCCACAAATATATCCTCTTATGGATATCAATATCCGAATAAAACACAGAAAAAACACAATCCTGATTGATTTGGCAACGCCCATGGTTATTGGTGGTATCTGGTGCTAGAATTCTGGGAAGAGCAAACAATCCCTTTGTCAGAAATAAAGTACAACTGAAGCGCAACCCAACCGTTGTGGACAGTGCAGCCAAACAAACTCATGTTGTAGGTAAATGTGGGTAGGCAATTTGAACCCAGGGTGGGAATAGAGGAGTCTAATAATGAAAACTACTCAAAAGAAAGATATTATATATTTTCCTTAAATCAAAATGTCTTTTTATCTATTGAAAATCTTAAGAATTGTAAATTTGATAGCTAGATAGATAGATAGGTAGATAAATAGATAGATACTTTATTTATTTTAGGGGAAATCCATGTGTCCATTAGCTCATTGTTGATAATAATAAAAACAGTTAATAATAAATAAACAATAATAATTAAATGTATGGAACTTAGAATCATTAAGATGAATGACACTTATTACAGTACCATGTTTTACTTTATGTATTACCACCTGTGTAGATGTGTTTCAAGACAACAGTAGGAGCAAAGACAGCTATGCCGAGGCATGATGAAAACTGCACATTGTACAGCTTGTTCTCATTTTACACAGACACAGTGTGCAAGGCATGTGTGATGACTTGTGTTGCTCTCCTTGAACTCAGTTCCAGCAATGTTTCCTTGTCCCCAGGTTGCAGCAATTAAGATGGTGAGTAAAATGCTGAAGCAAACTGGTTGAAAATCGATGCCCCAGAAAAAAAGACAATGCAACTTTTAGTACAGTTGTTGATTCGGAGTCTAGCTGCACTCAGGGACTGAATGTTATTCTATTTTCTGATAAAATGATTCTCTTCCCCCATACCTCAAGTTTCAGTCATCCTCCAAACGGAAAGCACCTCGATTGCTTATCTGACTTCCCACACCTTGAAATTCTCCTCAAAAATGGGAGGACATTGCTGCATCGTCTTTACAGTGTCCTTTCAATCCTATTGTCTACTGCAGAATTTTTTTATAACAGCATTCTCATGTTATCTCTCATTTAACTTAGGAACACATTTAACTGTTGTTTTGGTTTTAGAGTGAGAAATTATTAATACAGTTATTTGGGCTTTCGAGTGGCCTGTTGATTTCATTGGTCGAACAATCAAAGTTTCATTTTGCATGAATAACAGTGCCTGGGTTATACAGCTTTCAGTGTCTCCCAATCTCTCTATGGCAGGTGTCCTGTGGCACATGTGATTGTGGGTGACAGCTCAGGCTTTGTGTTGGATACAACAGTTGGCAGTTTGGAAGCCTGATTTGCTCTAAGCTCTTGGGTTACAAGAATACTTTGTGAAATAGATCTGTCCTGGCGGCAAAATTAGAATAACTCATGCGTTACAAAAGGTGGCTAGCCAAATGGTTATGACAAAAAACTTAAGATTAGTTAAATGGATTTATGACCAGAACTATCCTAATTTGGATTTCCAGAACAGAACCGGAAACTCTTGGCTGTGAAATGAATAAGTAATGTGTGGCATCCCTAATAAGCCAGACACACTGCCTGTCTTGTTATATGTGCATGGCGGTTGAGGAAACATTGTGGTTTTCATTTCAGCGCCCATGTTAACAGGTTAGAGCAATCATACAGCCCGACACTAACATTAAACATACCATGTGTCTAGATTGTTGCCATGAAAATCAACTTGCAGAGATTGAAACTGGTTTGAATATTTATTCAGACACCAATACCTGATAATTAATGCTAGCTTATAAAAAAAAAATAATACTCAAATTTCACTTATCTTAAAAAACAAGATAACAGACTTTTTCACATTCAATAGGTATGGACAATTGAGAATTTAAAAAAAAATTCGTAAAAAAAGAAAACTTTTAATACACACACATTCATCATAAACCAACATTTTACGATCCCTTAAATTTGATTATGATAATAATAATTTTTTTTTTTTTTTTAGGATTGTATCTGAGGGCAGGTGTCTGAGCTGAAATGGACAGACAAAGAAACCAGGTAAGATTTTCTTATTTGACATGGATAAACTTTTTATTTATTTATTTATTTTAGCACAATGCCTTGGCAAGCCTGCTTTATTTATGCATATTTTGTCTAAAGCCATGATGCATTTTCATGTAGCTTTTTGAGTTAATGCCACACACTTTTAGCAATTTCTTATATCCAGCAAACCACATTGAGAAATACAGCACTTCTAATTTATTTTGATAAAAACACAAACAGAAACAGATGATGTGCATTAGGGTTTTCTTGGATAGTTCTTTCGAAATGCGAAAGCAGATTATTCTTGCTGTTAGTGTCTCTAATTAATGGGTTAAAAATAGAAGAAGAAAAAAATGAAATTTGTACTGTGACATAACCAACCAAGCATGAATGTAAGAGCTAATTAAAAACCTTGACCCAAACATGATCCTCAAGTTTTAACAAAGTAACTGACAGTTAACCAAATTTCATTAGCAAATTGGGACTGAAAATAGATTTGGCAGCATGTCTGTCATAAATAAATTGGTAGCAATGAGAAAAAAAAATTAAGAAAAACAAAATATAAGTCCAACACTTTTATTGCTCTGTGATGTTTAGGATATGGTTACATGTTGCTCTCTGATGAGGGGTGTTTCAAGGAGTCCTGACTAAAGTACATTCAACTGTACTGGTGTTTATGTGCCAACTTCATTGGCCAAAGCAATACAAACTGGCTGCAGTGCGACAGCAGAGCACTAACCAGCTCTCTCAAAGAGACTCCTTCTACTCTGCAATCACTGAGATAAAGTCTCAAAGAGGAATATAAGGTTAACCTGGTGGGAAATGGATGGCGGCAGATGGAAAACCAGCTCAAAGAGGTGCTCAGACAAAGAGATGAGCCCCACAAAAGGATCACCAGAGAAAGGCAGGCTTGCACCAAAGCGCACACAGACTATCTGGCCCTGCTCGCTCAGAAAAACAAAGAGCTAAAGAGGAGTGAAGAGCGGTGGAAGACCAGGTGTGACGCACTGGAAGCAAGCCTGAAACAGGAGCTGGCTCGAAGAGAGGAAAGCTGGAGGAGGAAAGTGCAGGGGGTTGGTGGGAAATGAGAGGCACCTGCACTGTGAAAAATGGCTCAGGAAGGAGGAGGAAGGGAAGAAGAGGGAAAGGCAGAGTGATGAGCAGATCAGCCTCTTAACCTGCAAGAAAAAAACAGCTTCAGGTACGATGCATCAGCTGATCATTTTCCCTCAGAATAATAAACCTTGACAGCAAATACAAAGGAACAAGAAAGAGATTCACAAGGAACAGGAGGAGAACACGATTCAAAACAAGCAGCAGGAGAACGACACTAAAAACAAGTTCCCCTTCCATCCTTGTGCATGTGTTACACATTGTAAACATGTAAACATTTAGTTAACTGAAGTCGAATCGCAAGAAATGAATCAGAATTGTGAAAATTGAATGTGGAAGTATGTAGAGATTTGAATTTTCAGTGAGGATCAAATACAGTTTAAGAGCAACTGAATTTATTATAGCCCAGTACATTCAGTTTCAAGTTCATTGGAATTAAGTTACAAACTAATAAATTCAATTTCATATTATATCATCCGGAATTTTCGGTTTTTCAATGCAATGCAATTCAAATTTGAATATAAATGGTTCAAATTTAATCTCTAGTGACACATATTTCTGCTCATACTTTACCCCCACACAGAGCTTTATAGGCTTGGCTTGACACTATGTACATTTGCTTAACCTATTTAACCCAATGGCCGCTGTCACTCTGAAAGGCCAGCGCTCAATACATTTCTCAACCGCATTTCTTCAGTGACAGCAAACGACAAGTTAGCCAAGGACAGCTTTATCATGAGACCGCAAATCCATATCTTCCTAACCCAGATTAGTTGCCGTGATCGACTCTCACTGGCGGTGCCTCGTGTCCCTCGCACGGATCATGCCGCTTTGAGAGCCCAAGAACAAGTCACAGCATGCCTGCTTGAAGTGGGCAGGTCTTATATGAAAATATCGCTTCAGATTTAGCTTCAGTGCAATGATTGTGGTGGGACAGCAGCAAGGATGACCCTGAATGAAGGAGTTGTCCCTGATCCTTTCGAAAACTGCAAGCCAGTCAAGAACAAAAAAAAAAGCCACCTCCCTGTGTCTCTAGGTCCTCACTCAGGTGGGGTCAGGATGATGGTGTTGTGGCTGAGCTCTTTTTTTTTTTTTGCTTCCTTGGAGAGATAAAGTCACAGGAGGTTTAGTTTAGAAATCTCTTACACAAATAAACATGCCGTCCCCCTATATCATAATCACAGTGGCAAGAGTGCTCAGGCCACTGTGTGTAATGCTTCTTTCAATGCAGTCCATATACTGACAGGAGGGGACCTGCCAAACCCATGCTACTTCGAATAGAGTGGGGGCCATTTGGACCATTAGACAGGAAAAAACAAATGTCTCTATCCGAGGTGGCCTCGATGACCTCGTAGTGCAGCAGGCTGGAACGTGCTGTGAGGCTGTGTTACCTGTCTGCTGGACTTAAAGCAGCTTCTTCTACAGTCTTCCTGCTACAGCACTGTCGTACAATGGACAGTCTTGATTGGGGACATCCTACTATTCAGGCCTGAACTTTCTCCCATTATAGCCATCAATCTTGCTATTTAGCAGTGTGCAGAAGTTTTAGGAGACAACTTACCCAAGTGGAGGTAGGGCCTCCACTCGCCTAACTGGAAGCCAGTGCCTGAAAAGCCGACTGATTTTTTTTTTTTTAGCCAACACTGATCCACAGCTTTCCAGGCATCTGCTTGTTAAATCCCAGCACATGAACAAGAACTATTAGAAGAGGAGGAAGGAACGGCAGTGTGAGAACAAATGAAAACACGCTCAACTTATTTTTACCCGTCACGTCATGGACTTAGATTAGAAGGAATCAGACCATTTTTTAAAAATGTTATTTCACACACATTCTCATTTGAAACATATCCTTCCAAGCTTCAGAGAGATCTGATGTCAGACTGTGCAAATCACTTGTCATTAATTTGAATCACCAGTCAGCAATTTGACTGACCTTGAGCTGCAAACTTGCAAGTTTAGCTCCCTCAATTCATCTTGTGTGTGTGTGTCTATATATATATATATATA